>NC_057808.1:362877202-362886636 GCF_018294505.1 Triticum aestivum | reverse complement strand
AGATCCGCGCCGCTCTCTTCTTCCCCACGCCCGACGCGCTCGCCGCCGTTCCCGTCGTTCACACGGCCACCGTGCCCCAATCGCCACCTCGCCGTGTCATACGCCGTCGCCACCCTCGACTACACCACCTCCGCCTCTCCGTTGATGCTACGAGCCACTGCAACGGCCTCCCCGAGCTCGTCTTCAACTTCGGACGCCGGCGACCCCCTTCTTCCCCGGCGCCGACCTGCTGCTCCTAAGCTCTCACCGGCCTCCGTGTGCCGCACTGTGAGCCTCTCCCCCCTCCTCCCCTGTCCTTTCTCTCTCGCGCGCCCCCTAGCTTCTTCCCCGCGCGCGCCCGAATGCCGCGCCGCGGAGCTCGCCGCCGGCGGGTCTCCGGTGAACTTTTTGTCACGGGCTCAAGCCCGCAGCACTCCCCACCGCACGTAGATGCTCCCCAGCTCCTCCGCTTGCCCGATCTCGCGCCGAACCAACGTTGCCGTTGCTCGCCCGAAGCACCTCGCCGCCGGCGAGCTCGAAGCGCTCGCCCCCGCCCGCTCCAGCCCCTCCGGCCACCACCGTTGGACGCGCGGCGCCGAGCCGCGTCGAACGCGCCCCGCCACGACCCCGCAGACCCCCTGTGCGTGAAACCCGCGCCCCTCCCGAGCCGCGCCGCCATGTTTGGCTCGTCGGAGTCGCTCCGGCGCCGGCCGCCGACGTGGCTGGCCTGGGCCCCCCCAGTGCCACTAACAGTGGGCCCGTGGGCCCCGTTGACTGGGTCCACCCAGTCAACGTGCTGACTGGGCAGGCCCAGCCACTGACATGCGGGCCCCGCCGCAAAAATAAAAAAAGAAAAGAAAAGGAAAGTGTTTAATAAATAAAAATAATTAATTAATCTAATCACTCACTGACAGGTGGGCCCAGTATTTAATTAACTAAAAATTAATTAGTTTAATCTTCTGTTAACCCACTGTCTGTGACAGGTGGGTCCCCCGTGTCAGTTTTGACCAGTCAACCGGACTGTTGACCGCTGACGTCACTCATACGTCATGCTGACGTCATATCCCTTTTCTGTTAATTAAATAATTCCAGAAATTCAAATAATCTTTGAAAATTCATATCTTTTAAACCGTAACTCGGATGAAAATGTTTTCTATGTGAAAGTTGCTCAGAACGACGAGACGAATCCGAATGCGCAGTCCGTTCGTCCACCACACCTCCCTAACCTATCGAACTAGCAACTTTCCCCCTCCGGTCCGTCTGTCCGAAAACGCGAAACATCGGGAATACCTCCCGGATGTTCCCCCCCTTCGCCGGTACCACCTACTGTCGCGTTAGGACACACCTAGCACCGTTCATTGTCATGTCACGCATCGTCATGCTTATGTTTGCATTGTTTACTGTTTCTTCCCCCTCTTCTCTCCGGTAGACTACGAGACCGACACTGCTGCTGCCCAGTTCGACTACGGAGTTGACGACCCCTCCTACTTGCCAGAGCAACCAGGCAAGCCCCCCCTTTGATCACCAGATATCGCCTATTCTTCCGAGTAGTGTAGTGTAGCATGTTACTGTTTTCCGATATCCTATCCTGATGCATAGCCTATCCTTGCTACTACTGTTGTTACCTTTACCTGCAATCCTACATGCTTAGTATAGGATGCTAGATTTCCATCAGTGGCCCTACATTCTTGTCCGTCTGCTGTGCTATACTATCGGGCCGTGATCACCTGGGCGGTGATCACGGGTATATACTTATATACTACATACATGACACATGTGATGACTAAAGTCGGGTCGGCTCGTAGGAGTACCCGCAAGTGGATCTTTGTGGCGGAGCAACAGGGCAGGTTGAGACCACCCAGGTGAGAGGTGGGCCTGGCCCTGGTCGGCGTTCGCGGTTACTTAACACGCTTAACGAGATCTTGGTATTTGATCTGAGTCTGGCCATTTGGTCTATAGGCACTAACCATCTACGCGGGAGTAGTTATGGGTATCCCGGCGTCGTGGTATCAGCCGAAGCCTTCTTGACGTCAGCGACTGAGTGGCGCGCGCCGGATTGGACTGGAACGCCACTAGGCTAGGTCTGCTTCCGGCCGCGTACGCAACGTGCAGGTGTGCATAGGGCGATGGGCCCAGACCCCTGCGCGCATAGGGTTAGACCGGCGTGCTGACCGCTCTGTTGTGCTTAGGTGGGGCTGCGACGCGTTGATCTTACGAGGCCGGGCATGACCCAGAAAAGTGTTTCCGGCCAAATGGGATCGAGCGTGTTGGGTTATGTGGTGCACCCCTGCAGGGAAGTTTGTCTATTCGAATAGCCGTGTCCCTTGGTAAAAGGACGACCCGGAGTTGTACCTTGACCTTATGACAACTAGAACTGGATACTGAATAAAATACACCCTTCCAAGTGCCAGATAAAAACCGGTGATCGCTCTCTAACAGGGCGACGATGAAGGGATCGCCGGGTAGGATTATGCTATGCGATGCTACTTGGAGGACTTCAATCTACTCTCTTCTACTTGCTGCAAGATGGAGATGGCCAGAAGCGTAGTCTTTGACAGGACTATCTATCCCCCTTTTTATTCTGGCATTCTGCAGTTCAGTCCACTGATATGCCCCTTTACACATATACCCATGCATATGTAGTATAGCTCCTTGCTTGCGAGTACTTTGGATGAGTACTCACGGTTGCTTCTCTCCCTCTTTTCCCCCTTTTCTTTTCTATCTGGTTGTCACAACCAGATGCTGGAGTCCAGGAGCCAGACGCCAGCGTCGACGACGACACCTACGACACTGGAGGTGCCTACTACTACGTGCAGGCCACTGACGACGACCAGGAGTAGTTAGGAGGATCCCAGGCAGGAGGCCTGCGCCTCGTTCGATCTGTATCCCAGTTTGTGCTAGCCTTCTTAAGGCAAACTTGTTTAACTTATGTCTGTACTCAGATATTGTTGCTTCCGCTGACTCGTCTGTGATCGAGCAATTGTATTCGAGCCCTCGAGGCCCCTGGCTTGTATTTATGATGCTTGTATGACTTATTTATGTTGTAGAGTTGTGTTGTGATATCTTCCCGTGAGTCCCTGATCTTGGTCGTACACATTTGCGTGCATGATTAGTGTACGGTCAAATCGGGGGCGTCACAAGTTGGTATCAGAGCCGACTGCCTGTAGGAATCCCCCTATCCACACTCCTTGGTCGAAGTCGAGTCTAGACATTACAAAACTTTTACTAACATGGCTGTGTGTCTTACGGGCCCACGTCGCCATTGGGTGGTACTAGTATCTTTTACTCCTCGACCTTTACTCTGGGACTCTGAACTCTCTTCTACTCGGGTTAAACGAATTTACTAACTTTAACACTAGGATCCCGTGACCGCATTCACCCCAAAGTTGGATAAACCATAGATGTTTCTTAGAGTAGCATTTTGAATAATTCACACACTGTCATTTGACTCCTTTGAAACGTCTTTGCTTTCAGATGGAACCCTCGAGGCAGGTCGTGCGCCACACGACGGCCATTGGTGCCTCGGGATCACCTGCAGTGCTAGCTGAGATGATGACCTATCTGGGTTATCGCTGGCACCCTGAGTACACCGTCTACGAGGAGTACCAGGACTTTAACTAGGAGCAGTACCGTGACATCGTCCACCTCTACTCTCGGGAGTACGACTCCACTACTGTGCTGCACACCGCACATGGTGTTGGTGTGACCATCCATATGGCTGTCCACGATGCTGCCTATGCTGCTCTGACACGTCTTCGTGGAGAGTATCAGGAGTTGGACACCTCCCCTTTCAGGCACATTGCTATCGCATCTGATGTTGGTGCGGAGGGATACTATACTGCTGCCTACTCCACTGTCACCCGAGAGCCCTTCTACCATCAGCACCTGGTTCTGCATGCTGATGGGCTGGATCGAGCTAACCGAGCTCTTCGCCACGAGATGTACACCACCTGTCAGCACCTTTACCGTGCTCTGACGCTGCTGCACCCCTTTGTCCGATCTGGACAGGTACCGCGTACTGCGATCTACCCAGCCAGGACCGTGATGCCCCACGGTGTCAGTTGGCCAGAGGTGGGAGGCTACTCTCCCGCACTTGGCCCTCTTCTGCCACCTGAGCGTCGGGCTCTACACCTGAGTATCCGCGGCCCCCAGTCTGCTGACGTCGAGGGCTATCCGTTGCCTCACTACCAGCTGTCGGGCTACGATTACCTCCACAGTACCTCTTGGGACTGATGTAGGCTTGCTTGTAGTATTAGTTGCAGTCGCCGCGAGCCTGTGTGCCGCCTATGATGTTTTAGTCTATGTACTGAACTCTATGTACTGAACTCTATGCATGACCCCTTTTGTAAGTTATGCCGACTACTATGTAGTAGCTATCGTGCTCCTTTCATTATGCATGTTTCATCATGAATGATTCTTGTCATTGCAAATTTCTCAATGCTGAACTACCCCTGTTATATATTAGCAGGATGGTTAGACCAGGTGGTCGTGGTCGTGGTGGCGATGCCCCACCACCACCTGAGTACATGGCTGGTATGATCCAACAGTTTGAACTAAACCGCCAATTCATGGAAAATATGATGGCTCAGTTCCCTCGCCCCAATATGAACCCGTAGCCAGCTCAAGTGACTCTTCAAGATTTCATACGCCTCAACCCAACCATCTACCGCAGCTCAACTCAGCCTCTGGATGCTGATGACTGGCTCCGTGACATCACCTATGAGATGGAGTCTGCTGATGTAGCCCCTGCCAGCTATGTCACCTTTGCTTCCTTCTTCTTGAAGGGACCCGCAGCTCAATGGTGGGACAGCCACAGGCGTACTCTGCCAGCTGGAACAATCATCACATGGCCAGACTTCCAAGCTGCTTTTCGTGCCCGCTTCATTCCTCAGGGAGTCATGGACCGGAAGAAGCGTGAGTTCCGCAACCTCACCCAAGGCAACAAAACTGTCGAAGCTTATCAGCGGGAGTTTCTGGACTTGTCCCGCTATGCTGAAGAAGACATTGCAACTGATGCACGCAGACAGGAGAAGTTCCGTGATGGCCTTCAAGCTGACATCAAGCTCACACTTCTAGTGCATGACTTTGCTGATTTCGCCACCTTGGTGAACAAGGCCATCAATGTCGAAACTGGTCTGCAGGAATACCAGAGCTCTCACAGGCGCAACCGTGACACGGGCTCATCTTCGGGCTCGCCCGCACAGAAGCGTAAGATATGGATCCCGAACAGCATGTACCGTCCAAATGCATCTGCCCCAAGGCAGACCTATGCTGCACCTCGTCTGCCTCCACCACCATCTAGGCAGTCAAGACTTCCAGCTCCACCATCCCAAGCTCCTGTTCCCACTCCGAATAATGGCTTGTGCTTCAGGTGTGGTCAACCAGGACACCGTGCTAGAGAATGCAACCAGAACCAGAATCAACTGGCCCTTCCAGCAACTGGCCGTGGTAACAATCAGCCTCGCAACAACAATGCTAAGTCTTATGGTCGTGCTCATGCCAACCACGTTGATCTCAACGAAGCTCAAGACCAGCCTGCTACTGTGATGGGTACACTCCTCGTAAATTCAGTACCAGCATCCGTTTTATTTGATACAGGTGCATCGCATTCATTCATGTCAGAAGATTTTGCATACAAGCACGACGTTAAATGTGAGGAGATGAACACTTCGGTACTGGTCAAAACCCCCGTGGGACAGTGTCAAACCTCCTTGGTTGGCATTGATGTCCCCGTGGAAATCGAAGGGCTGGAATTCTATGCCTCTCCCATTATCCTGAAGTCGTCTAACATCGACCTCATTTTGGGTATGGATTGGTTGAAAGCGCATACTGCTTCTATAGTTTGTGCCACTAAAACCGTCCATCTGCTACACCCTTCAGATGAAATAGTTGCTTACCAAGCTCATCTGGTGCAAAATGCCGAGGCAAGGCTCTATGCATTGAATGCATTGAACGCTGCACCACTCGAGGGCATTGAAAACATTCCCGTCGTGCGTGAATTCCTCGACGTGTTTCCTGAAGAACTTCCAGGGATTCCCCCTGCTAGAGCTGTCGAATTCATCATCGACTTGAAACCAGGCACCACTCCTATAGCCAAGCGACCCTACAAAATGCCGCCGCATGAACTCCTTGAGCTTAAGGAGGAAATCGACAAATCTCTTCGCAAGGGATTCATTCGCCCAAGTTGCTCTCCTTGGGGAGCACCTTCTCTCTTTGTCAAGAAGAAGGATGGGACAAACCGGTTAGTTCAAGACTACCGTCCTATAAACCAAGCTACCATTCAGAATAAATACCCTCTTCCTCGGATCAATGATCTGTATGATCAACTGGCGGGTTCATCGGTGTGCTCTAAGCTCGACTTGAGGTTGGGCTACCATCAGATCCGTGTTCGCGAAGAGGATATCCCAAAGACCGCCTTCGTGACTCGCTATGGTTCATACGAGTACACCGTCATGTCTTTCGGTTTAACCAATGCTCCAGCCACCTTCTCTCGTCTGATGAACTATATATTCATGGATTACCTCGACAAGTTCGTCGTGGTTTATCTGGATGATATCCTGGTATTTTCCAAGAACAAAGAAGAACATGCCGAACATCTTCGACTTGTGCTGGAGAAGCTACGAGAGCATCAACTATATGCCAAGTTCTCCAAATGTGAATTCTGGCTACCGGAAGTAACCTATCTTGGGCATGTCATCTCTAAGGATGGTATTGCCGTCAACCCCGAGCGAGTTCAGGCTATTGTTGATTGGACTCCTCCCAAGAACGTTAAGCAAGTCAGAAGTTTTCTCGGTCTCGCCAGCTATTGCCGTCGATTCGTCGAGAACTTCTCTAAGATCGCCAGGCCTCTGACTAACCTGTTGCATAAGGGTGTCAAGTTCCAATGGACAGACAAATGTCAGGAAAGTTTCCAAGCACTCAAAGACAAGTTGACTTCTGCTCCAGTTCTAGCTCCACCTGATACTAAGAAGGACTTTGTCATTTACTGCGACGCTTCCCATCAAGGATTAGGCTGTGTCCTAATGCAAGACCGCAAAGTGATTGCTTATGCCTCTCGACAATTGCGCCCTCACGAAGAGAACTACCCAGTTCATGACCTCGAACTTGCTGCTGTCATTCATGCGCTGAAGCAGTGGCGACATTACCTTCTCGGTAATCGTTGCGAGATCTTCACTGACCACCAAAGTCTGAAATATCTGTTTACTCAGCCAGATCTGAACCTTCGTCAACAAAGATGGATGGAGCTTGTTGCAGACTTTGACTTGGGTATTTCCTATACGCCAGGCAAGGCTAATGTAATGGCTGATGCCTTGAGCCGCAAGTCTTACTGCAACCACCTCCAGGTTCACAAAGTTCAGCCCTCGCTTGTTGAAGAATTCAGGAAGCTGAACCTCCATATTGTCCCTTCGGGTGCACTCACTCCCCCTCCTAAGGAGTTTGGCAAGGTGAACCTCCACGTTGTTACCCAGGGTTCCCTCAATACCCTAGTTGCTAAACCAGATCTCGTGGATAGCATCAAAAGGCTACAGAAGTATGACTCTGAAGCCCACAAGATTAAGCGCTACCTCGCAGAAGGAAAGCCCTCATTCTTCACCATTGCTGAAGATGGCACCCTATACTTCAAGGGCCGCCTAGTGGTGCCATGTGCAGAGAAAAACCTGGATATGACACAGGAAGTTATGAAAGAAGCTCATGATACACCTCTGTGTATCCATCCTGGTAGTACAAAGATGTACCAAGACATCCGTCAGAGATTCTGGTGGTCTAATATGAAGCAAGCCATTGCTCGTTATGTTGCTGAGTGTGACGTTTGCCGTCGTATCATAGCAGAACATCAAAGGCCTGCTGGAACTCTGCAACCTATCTCTATTCCTGAATGGAAATGGGACCATGTTGAGATGGACTTCGTCACTGGATTTCCCAAATCACAGAAAGGTAATGATGCTATTCTTGTCGTCATTGACCGGCTTTCCAAAGTTGCACATTTCCTGGCAGTCAAAGAAACGATCACTGCTAGCCAGTTGGCAACGCTCTATATGTCCAGGATTGTTTCACTCCACGGTATTCCATTGGTTATCAGCTCAGACCGTGGGAGCTTATTCACTTCAAGATTCTGGGCAAGTTTCCAAGAAGCTATGGGAACTCATCTGTCATTCAGTACTGCGTTTCATCCTCAATCGCAAGGGCAAGTTGAACGCGTCAACCAAGTTCTCAAAGACATGCTTCGAGCTTGTGTTATTTCCTTCGGCAAGAAATGGGAGGAATCTCTCCCGTATGCTGAGTTCTCTTATAATAATAGCTATCAAGCTAGTCTAAAGATGGCCCCCTTTGAAGTGTTATATGGACGAAAGTGCCGAACCCCTCTGAACTGGTCAGAAACTGGGGAACGTCCACTCTTCGGTCCGGATATTATCCAAGATGCCGAAGAACAAGTCCGCATTATCCGTGAGAATCTCAAGACTGCTCAGTCACGTCAGAAGAGTCAGTATGACCGTCATCGTAAAGACATGGTCTATCAACCTGGCGAAAAGGCTTATCTTCGAGTCACACCTATGAAGGGTGCTCACCGCTTCGGGATCAAGGGCAAACTAGCTCCTCGCTATATTGGCCCATTCACTATTCTCGAAAGGCGTGGAAAAGTGGCATACCAACTGGAGCTACCGCCGAACCTTTCTCAGGTCACGATGTGTTCCATGTGTCACAGCTCCGCCGTTGCTTCAAGGACCCAATCCGAGCTGTGGATCATGAAGTGCTCGAATTGCAGCAAGACCTCTCCTATAAGGAGCATCCGGTCCGCATTCTCGACCAAGCTGAACGCCGCACACGTCAGAAGGCGATCAAGTTTCTCAAAGTCCAGTGGTCGCACCATTCTGAAGATGAGGCCACTTGGGAATGAGAGGATCGTCTGCGCGAAGAATACCCCGCACTATTTCCTTCTACCTCCTAAATCTCGGGACGAGATTTCTTGTAGTGGAGGAGATTTGTAACACCCCGAGAATCATGCTACAGTAACTTCCTGTGATTAAGCTAATCATGTTGCTAAACAGGGCTTGATCACATTTGAATCACATTCCTTTTCAAACTCCTAATTCAAACTTCAATTAAATTTAAAAGTGGAAAATAAAAGTTTTCAAAAATTTAAACAAAAATGTTCGGGCCCTGCCAGAAATTGCACTGATAATTATTGTGGAGAAAACACATTTTTATAAAATGCCTAAATACTTTTAAATGAAATAAAACAGAAAAGAAAATAAACAAATAAAAAGAAAACAGAAAACAGAACAGACAAAGAAAAAGAAAAAAAAAGAGAGAAGGCCCTCCCCCCCCACTGGACCCCTGGCCCAACTGGGCCGACCCCCGGCCCAGCCGGCCTAGCCCATCTCCCACTCGCCCTCGCCCCCTTCCCTGTTCCCCCGACCGGGGTCGGAACAGGGGCCGGTCCCCGCCGCACCACC
>NC_057808.1:362842417-362876015 GCF_018294505.1 Triticum aestivum | reverse complement strand
GTGGCTGGCATGGCCCCCCCCAGTGCCACTGCCAGTGGGCCCGTGGGCCCCGTTGACTGGGTCCACCCAGTCAACGTGCTGACTGGGCAGGCCCAGCCACTGACATGCGGGCCCCGCCGCAAAAAAAAGAAAAAAAAAAGAAAAGGAAAATGTTTTATAAATAAAAATAATTAATTAATCTAATCACTCACTAACAGGTGGGCCTAGTAGTTAATTAACTAAAAATTAATTAGTTTAATCTTCTGTTAACCCACTGTCTATGACAGGTGGGTCCCCCGTGTCAGTTTTGACCAGTCAACCGGACTGTTGACCGCTGACGTCACTCATATGTCATGCTGACGTCATATCCCTTTTCTGTTAATTAAATAATTCCAGAAATTCAAATAATCTTTGAAAATTCATATCTTTTAAACCGTAACTCGGATGAAAATGTTTTCTATATGAAAGTTGCTTTGAACGACGAGACGAATCCGAATACGCAGTCCGTTCGTCCATCACACCTCCCTAACCTATCGAACTAGCAACTTTCCCCCTCCGGTCCGTCTGTCCGAAAACGCGAAACATCGGGAATACCTCCCGGATGTTCCCCCCCTTCGCCGGTACCACCTACTGTCGCGTTAGGACACACCTAGCACCGTTCATTGTCATGTCACGCATCGTCATGCTTATGTTTGCATTGTATTTACTGTTTCTTCCCCCTCTTCTCTCCGGTAGACTACGAGACCGACACTGCTGCTACCCAGTTCGACTACGGAGTTGACGACCCCTCCTACTTGCCAGAGCAACCAGGCAAGCCCCCCCCCCCTTGATCACCAGATATCGCCTATTCTTCTCTATACTGCTTGCATTAGAGTAGTGTAGCATGTTACTGTTTTCCGATATCCTATCCTGATGCATAGCCTATCCTTGCTACTACTGTTGTTACCTTTACCTGCAATCCTACATGCTTAGTATAGGGTGCTAGATTTCCATCAGTGGCCCTACATTCTTGTCCGTCTGCTGTGCTATACTATCGGGCCGTGATCACCTGGGCGGTGATCACGGGTATATACTTATATACTACATACATGACACATGTGATGACTAAAGTCGGGTCGGCTCGTAGGAGTACCCGCAAGTGGATCTTTGTGGCGGAGCAACAGGGCAGGTTGAGACCACCCAGGTGAGAGGTGGGCCTGGCCCTGGTCGGCGTTCGCGGTTACTTAACACGCTTAACGAGATCTTGGTATTTGATCTGAGTCTGGCCATTTGGTCTATACGCACTAACCATCTACGCGGGAGTAGTTATGGGTATCCCGGCGTCGTGGTATCAGCCGAAGCCTTCTTGACGTCAGCGACTGAGTGGCGCGCGCCGGATTGGACTGGAACGCCACTAGGCTAGGTCTGCTTCCGGCCGCGTACGCAACGTGCAGGTGTGCATAGGGCGATGGGCCCAGACCCCTGCGCGCATAGGGTTAGACCGGCGTGCTGACCGCTCTGTTGTGCTTAGGTGGGGCTGCGACGCGTTGATCTTACGAGGCCGGGCATGACCCAGAAAAGTGTTTCCGGCCAAATGGGATCGAGCGTGTTGGGTTATGTGGTGCACCCCTGCAGGGAAGTTTGTCTATTCGAATAGCCGTGTCCCTTGGTAAAAGGACGACCCGGAGTTGTACCTTGACCTTATGACAACTAGAACTGGATACTGAATAAAATACACCCTTCCAAGTGCCAGATAAAAACCGGTGATCGCTCTCTAACAGGGCGACGATGAAGGGATCGCCGGGTAGGATTATGCTATGCGATGCTACTTGGAGGACTTCAATCTACTCTCTTCTACTTGCTGCAAGATGGAGATGGCCAGAAGCGTAGTCTTTGACAGGACTAGCTATCCCCCTTTTTATTCTGGCATTCTGCAGTTCAGTCCACTGATATGCCCCTTTACACATATACCCATGCATATGTAGTATAGCTCCTTGCTTGCGAGTACTTTGGATGAGTACTCACGGTTGCTTCTCTCCCTCTTTTCCCCCTTTTCTTTTCTATCTGGTTGTCACAACCAGATGCTGGAGTCCAGGAGCCAGACGCCAGCGTCGACGACGACACCTACGACACTGGAGGTGCCTACTACTACGTGCAGGCCACTGACGACGACCAGGAGTAGTTAGGAGGATCCCAGGCAGGAGGCCTGCGCCTCGTTCGATCTGTATCCCAGTTTGTGCTAGCCTTCTTAAGGCAAACTTGTTTAACTTATGTCTGTACTCAGATATTGTTGCTTCCGCTGACTCGTCTGTGATCGAGCAATTGTATTCGAGCCCTCGAGGCCCCTGGCTTGTATTTATGATGCTTGTATGACTTATTTATGTTGTAGAGTTGTGTTGTGATATCTTCCCGTGAGTCCCTGATCTTGGTCGTACACATTTGCGTGCATGATTAGTGTACGGTCAAATCGGGGAGCGTCCCCAACTTGAAGACCGGTTCAGGGGGCTACTGACGGTGTCCTGGATTAGGGGGTACTCACCACGTCATCTCCCCATCAGTTAGATTGGGCCGAGGACCCCGTGGCCGCATACTCATGGGCCAGTTCGGACAACCCCTGCCGCATACAAGGAAGACTCCACAAGACTTGGCGCCCCAGACAAGGACTCTCCTAAACCATAGGCCTCCGGTGTCTTATATAAACCGAGGCCAGGCTAGTCAATAGACAATCTCATATTCATTACTACAATCTCGTGGTAGATACATGTACTCCGTACTAGCCCCATATGAATAGAATCAAAAGCAGCATGTAGGGTATTATCTCATCAAGAGAGCCCGAAGCTGGGTAAAACCCCGTGTCCATGTTACCATCGCTCCAAGACGCCTAGCTTAGGACCCCTACAACGAGATACGCCGAATATTGAACCGACAACCGAGGCCTTTCATTGAATTTTTTTATTCATGTACCCTTTTATGCTATCCAGAAATTCTATATCATTTTTCCAATCAACAATATATCATCCACATATAATATTAGAAATGCTACACAGGTCCCACTCACTTTCTTGTAAATACAGGCTTCTCCAAAAGTCTGTATAAAACCATATGCTTTGATCACCACATCAAAGCGTATATTCCAACTCCGAGATGCTTGCACCAGTCCATAAATGGATCGCTGGAGCTTGCACACTTTGTTAGCACATTTAGGATCGACAAAACCTTCTGGTTGCATCATATACAACTCTTCTTTAATAAATGCATTAACGAATGCAGTTTTGACGTCCATTTGCCAGATTTCATAATCATAAAATGTGGCAATTGCTAACATGATTCCGACAGACTTAAGCATCGCTATGGGTGAGAAAGTCTCATCGTAGTCAACTCCTTGAACTTGTCGAAAACCTTTTGCACCAAGTCGAGCTTTGTAGACGGTAACATTACCATCAGCGTCAGTCTTCTTCTTGAAGATCAATTTATTATCTATGGATTGCTAATCATCGGGCAAGTCAACCAAAGTCCATACTTTTTTCTCATACATGGATCCCATCTCAGATTCATGGCCTCAAGCCATTTTGCGGAATCTGGGCTCATCATCGCTTCCTCATAGTTTGTAGGTTCGTCATGGTCTAGTAACATGGCTTCCAGAACAGGATTACCGTACCACTCTGGTGCGCAACGTACTCTGGTTGACCTATGAGGTTCGGTAGTAACTTGATCTGAAGTTTCATGATCATCATAATTAGCTTCCTCTCTAGATGGTGTAGGCATCACTGGAACTAATTTCTATGATGAGCTACTTTCCAATTCGAGAGTAGGTACAATTACCTCATCAAGTTCTACTTTCCTCCCACTCACTTCTTTCGAGAGAAACTCCTTCTCTAGAAAGGATCCATTCTTAGCAACAAAGATCTTGCCTTCGGATCTCCGATTTGGGTTCGAGCTTACCAGGCTGAAGCTTTTTCACATAAGCATCGCAACCCCAAACTTTAAGAAATGACAGCTTAGGTTTCTTGCCAAACCACAGTTCATACGGTGTCATCTCAACGGATTTAGATGGTGCCCTATTTAACATGAATGCAACTCTCTCTAATGCTTAAACCCAAAATGACAGTGGTAAATCGGTAAAAGACATCATTGATCGCACCATATCCAATAAAGTACGGTTACGACGTTCAGACACACCATTACGCTGTGGTGTTCCAGGAGGCGTGAGTTGTCAAACTATTCCACATTGTTTTAAATGAAGGCCAAACTCGTAACTCAAATATTCGCCTCCGCGATCAGATCGTAGAAACTTTATTCTCTTGTTACGATGATTCTCCAGTTCACTCTGAAATTCTTTGAACTTTTCAAATGTTTCAGACTTGTGTTTCATTAAGTAGATATACCCATATCTGCTCAAATCATCTGTGAAGGTCAAAAAATAACGATACCGCCGCGAGCCTCGACACTCATCGGACTACATACATCAGTATGTATTATTTCCAATAAGCAGTGGCTTGTTCCGTTGTTCTGGAGAACGGAGTCTTAGTTATCTTGCCCATGAGGCATGGTTCGCAAGCATCAAATGACTCATAATCAAGTGATTCCAAAACTCCATCCGCATGGAGTTTCCTCATGCGTTTTACACCAATATGACCTAAACGGCAGTGCCACAAATATGTTTCACTATCATTATCAACTTTGCTTCTTTTGGCATCAATATTATGAATATCTGTATCACCACGATCGAGATTCAATAAAAATAGACCACTCTTCAAGGTGCATGACCATAAAATATATTACTCATATAAATAGAACAACCATTATTCTCTGTTAAATGAATAACCGTCTCGCTTCAAACAAGATCCAGATATAATGTTCATGCTCAATGCTGGCACCAAATAACAATTATTCAGGTCTAAAACTAATTCTGAAGGTAGATGTAGAGGTAGCGTGCCGACGGCGATCGCATCGACCTTGGAACCATTCCCGATGCGCATCGCCACCTCATCCTTAGCCAATCTTCATTTAATCCATAGCCCCTGTTTCGAGTTGCAAATATGAGCAACAGAACCAGTATCAAATACCCAGGCGCTACTATGAGCATTAGTAAGGTACATATCAATAACATGTATATCAAATATACCTTTGTTCACCTTGCCATCCTTCTTATCTGCCAAATACTTGGGGCAATTCCGCTTCTAGTGACTAGTCCCTTTGAAGTAAAAGCACTCAGTTTCAGGCTTGGGTCCAGACTTGGGCTTTTTCCCGGGAGTGACAACTTGCTTGCCATTCTTCTTGAAGTTCCCCTTCTTTCCCTTGCCCTTTTTCTTGAAACTAGTGGTCTTGTTAACCATCAACACTTGATGTTCTTTCTTGATTTCTACCTCCGCAGCTTTGAGCATAGCGAAGAGCTCGGGAATTGTCTTATCCATCCCTTGCATATTATAGTTCATCATGAAGCCTTTGTAGCTTGGTGGAAGTGATTGAAGAACTATGTCAATAACACTATCATCTGGAAGATTAACTCCCAGCTGAGTTAAGTGGTTATGATACCCAGACATTTTGAGTATGTGTTCACTGACAGAACTATTCTCCTCCATCTTGCAGCTATAGAACTTCTTGGAGACTTCATATCTCACAACTCGGGCATTTGCTTGAAATATTAACTTCAACTCCTGGAACATCTCATATGGTCCATGACGTTCAAAACGTCTTTGAAGTCCCGATTCTAAGCCGTATAGCATGGCACACTAAACTATAGAGTAGTCATCAGACCGCGTCTGCCAGACGTTCAAAGCGTCTACATTAGCGAGAGGGGGCTTGTCATCTAGCGGTGCCTCAAGGACATAATTCTTCTGTGCAGCAATGAGGATAATCCTCAAGTTATGGAACCAGTCCGCGTAGTTGCTAGCATCATCTTTCAACTTAGCTTTCTCTAGGAACGCATTAAAATTCAAAGGAACAGTAGGACGGGCCATTTATCTACAACATAGATATGCAAAAACTATCAGTACTAAGTTCTTGTTAAATTAAATTCAATTAATCATATTACTTTATAACTCCCCTTAGATAGACATCCCTCGAGTCATCTAAATGATCACGTGATCCATATCAACTAAACCATGTCCGATCATCACGTGAGATGGAGTAGTTTCAATGGTGAACATCTCTATGTTAATCATATCTACTATATGATTCACGTTCGAACTTTCGGTCTCCAGTGTTCCGAGGCCATGTCTGTACATGTTAGGCTCGTCAATTTTAACCCGAGTATTCTGTCTTGCACCCGTTGTATGTGACAGTATGTTTTGTAATAATTTGCTAGGATTTTGCGACTTCCTTCCCGTCTGCGTTAATGTTCTGCGTCGGCAGGTCCCGGCCCCGCGCATACCTAAGCTGCCGTTGGGTCGTCCGGATCACCAGGACGAGACCAAGGAGTGAGGGGCTACATGACCAGTTAGGCTCTTGAGTTCCGATGCTTAGGAGTCCCCCTTGCTGCGCGAACAACCCTCGAGAAAGAGATGCGAGAGTAGGCATTAGCGTTCTGCGTCGGCAAGGCCCATCCCCGTGCATACCTTAGCCGCCGTTGGGTCGTCCGGATCACCAGGACAAGACCAAGGGGTGAAGGGCTATGTGACCAGTTAGGTGAAGGAAATATGCCCTAGAGGCAATAATAAAGTTATTATTTATTTCCTTATGTCATGATAAATGTTTATTATTCAGGCTAGAATTGTATTAACCGGAAACTTGATACATGTATGAATACATAAACAAACAGAGTGTCACTTGAAGGAAATATGCCCTAGAGGTAATAATAAAGTTATTATTTATTTCCTTATATCATGATAAAAGTTTATTATTCATGCTAGAATTGTATTAACCGAAAACATAATATATGTGTGAATACATAGACAAACAGAGTGTCACTAGTATGCCTCTACTTGACTAGCTCGTTGATCAAAGATGGTTATGTTTCCTAGCCATAGACATGAGTTGTCATTTGATTAACGGGATCACATCATTAGGAGAATGATGTGATTGACTTGACCCATTCCGTTAGCTTAGCACTCGATCGTTTAGTATGTTGCTATTGCTTTCTTCATGACTTATACATGTTCCTATGACTATGAGATTATGCAACTCCCGTTAACCGGAGGAACACTTTGTGTGCTACCAAACGTCACAACGTAACTGGGTGATTATAAAGGTGCTCTACAGGTGTCTCCAAAGGTACTTGTTGGGTTGGCGTATTTCGAGATTAGGATTTGTCACTCCGATTGTCGGAGAGGTATCTCTGGGCCCACTCAGTAATACACATCACTATAAGCCTTGCAAGCATTGTAACTAATGAGTTAGTTGCGGGATGATGTATTACGGAACGAGTAAAGAGACTTGCCGATAACGAGATTGAACTAGGTATCGAGATACCGACGATCGAATATCGGGCAAGTAACATACCGATGACAAAGGGAACAACGTATGTTGTTATGCGGTCTGACCGATAAAGATCTTCGTAGAATATGTGGGAACCAATACGAGCATCCAGGTTCCGCTATTGGTTATTGACCGGAGAGGTGTCTCGGTCATGTCTACATAGTTCTCGAACCCGTAGGGTCCGCACGCTTAACGTTACGATGACCGTTATATTATGAGTTTATATGTTTTGATGTACCGAAGGTTGTTCGGAGTCCCAGATGTGATCACGGACATGACGAGGAGTCTCGAAATGGTCGAGACATAAAGATTGATATATTGGAAGCCTATGTTTGGTCATCAGAAGTGTTCCGGGTGAAATCGGGATTTTTCCGGAGTACCGGGAGGTTACCGGAAGCCCCCGGTAACTTGATGGGCCTTAGTGGGCCTAGGTGGAAGAGAGGAGAGGAGGCCAGGGCAGGGCCGCACGCCCCTCCCCCCAGTCTGAATAGGACAAGGAGAGGGGGGCGGCGCCCCCCTTTCCTTCCTCCCCTCCACCTCTTCGCCCTCTCTCTCCTAGTCCAACATGGAAAAGGGGGGGAGTCCTAATCCCGGTAGGAGTAGGACTCCTCCTGGCGCGCCTCTCCCCTTGGCCGGCCAAACCCCCCCCCTTGCTCCTTTATATACGGGGGCAGAGGGCACCTCTAGACACACAATTGATCATTGATCTCTTAGCCGTGTGCGGTGCCCCCCTCCACCATATTACACCTCGATAATATCGTAGCGGTGCTTAGGCGAAGCCCTGCGTCGGTAGAACATCATCATTGTCACCACGCCGTCGTGCTGACGAAACTCTCCCTCAACACTCGGCTGGATCGGAGTTCGAGGGATGTCATCGAGCTGAACGTGTGCTGAACTTGGAGGTGCCGTACGTTCGGTACTTGATCGGTCGGATCGTGAAGACGTACGAGTACATCAACCGCGTTGTGTTAACGCTTCCGCTTTCGGTCTATGAGGGTACGTGGACAACACTCTCCCCTCTCGTTGCTATGCATCACCATGATCTTGCGTGTGCGTAGATTTTTTTTGAAATTACTACGTTCCCCAACATCACTAGTATGCCTCTACTTGACTAGCTCGTTAATCAAAGATGGTTATGTTTCCTAGCCATAGACATGAGTTGTCATTTGACTAATGGGATTATATCATTAGGAGAATGATGTGATTGACTTGACCCATTCTATTAGCTTAGCACACGATCGTTTAGTATGTTGCTATTGCTTTCTTAATGACTTATACGTGTTCCTATGACTATGAGATTATGCAACTCCCGTTTACCGGAGGAACACTTTGTGTGCTACCAAACGTCACAACGTAACTGGGTGATTATAAAGGTGCTCTACAGGTGTCTCCAAAGGTACTTGTTGGGTTGGCGTATTTCGAGATTAGGATTTGTCACTCCGATTGTCGGAGAGGTATCTCTGGGCCCACTCAGTAATGCACATCACTATAAGCCTTGCAAGCATTGTAACTAATGAGTTAGTTGCGGGATGATGTATTACGGAATGAGTAAAGAGACTTGCCGGTAACGAGATTGAACTAGGTATCGAGATACCGAGGATCAAATCTCGGGCAAGTAACATACCGATGACAAAGGGAACAACGTATGTTGTTATGCGGTCTGACCAATAAAAATCTTCGTAGAATATGTGGGAACTAATATGAGCATCCAAGTTCCGCTATTGGTTATTGACCGGAGAGGTGTCTCGGTCATGTCTACATAGTTCTCGAACCCGTAGGGTCCGCACGCTTAACGTTACGATGATAGTTATATTATGTGTTTATATGTTTTGATGTACCGAAGGTTGTTCGGAGTCCCGGATGTGATCACGGACATGACGAGGAGTCTCGAAATGGTAGAGACATAAATATTGATATATTGGAAGCCTATGTTTGGATATCGGAAGTGTTCCGGGTGAAATCAGGATTTTTCCGGAGTACCGGGAGGTTACCGGAACCCCCGGTAACTTAATGGGCCTTAGTGGGCCTTGGTGGAAGAGAGGAGAGGAGGCCAGGGCAGGGCCGCACGCCCCTCCCCCCCAGTCCGAATAGGACAAGGAGAGGGGGGCAGCGCCCCCCCTTTCCTTCCTCCCCTCCACCTCTTTCCCCTCTCTCTCCTAGTCCAACATGGAAAAGGGGGGAGTCCTACTCCCGGTAGGAGTAGGACTCCTCCTGGCGCGCCTCTCCCCTTGGCCGGCCGAACCCCCCCTTGCTCCTTTATATACGGGGGCAGGGGAGCACCTCTAGACACACAATTGATCATTGATGTCTTAGCCGTGTGCGGTGCCCCCCTCCACCATATTACACCTCGATAATATCATAGCGGTGCTTAGGCGAAGCCCTTAGTCGGTAGAACATCATCATTGTCACCACGCCGTCGTGCTGACGAAACTCTCCCTCAACACTCGGCTGGATCAGAGTTCGAGGGACGTCATCGAGCTGAACGTGTGCTGAACTCAGAGGTGCCGTGCGTTCGGTACTTGATCGGTCGGATCGTGAAGACGTACGACTACATCAACCGCGTTGTGTTAACGCTTCCGCTTTCGGTCTACGAGGGTACGTGGACAACACTCTCCCCTCTCGTTGCTATGCATCACCATGATCTTGCGTGTGCGTAGAATTTTTTTGAAATTACTACGTTCCCCAACAGTGGCATTCGAGCCTGGTTTTATGCGTTGATGTTATATGCACGACTAGAACACAAGTGAGTTGTGGGCGATATAAGTCATACTGCTTACCAGCATGTCATATTTTGGTTCAGCGGTATTGTGAGATGAAGCGGCCCGGACCGACATTACGCGTACGCTTACGCGAGACTGGTTTCACCGTTGCGAGCACTCGTTGCTTAAAGGTGACTGGCGGGTGTCTGTCTCTCTCACTTTAGTTGAACCGAGTGTGGCTACGCCCGGTCCTTGCGAAGGTTAAAACAGCACCAACTTGACAAACTATCGTTGTGGTTTTGATGCGTAGGTAAGAACGGTTCTTGCTAAGCCCGTAGCAGCCACGTAAAACTTGCAACAACAAAGTGGAGGACGTCTAACTTGTTTTTGCAGGGCATGTTGTGATGTGATATGGTCAAGACATGATGCTATATTTTATTGTATGAGATGATCATGTTTTGTAACCGAGTTATCGGCAACTGGCAGGAGCCATATGGTTGTCGCTTTATTGTATGCAATGTAATCGCCATGTAATTGTTTTACTTTATCATTAAGCGGTAGCGATAGTCATAAAAGCAATAGTTGGCGAGACGACAACGATGCTACGATGGAGATCAAGGTGTCGCTCCGGTGACGATGGTGATCATGACGGTGCTTCAGAGATGGAGATCACAAGCACAAGATGATGATGGCCATATCATATCACTTATATTGATTGCATGTGATGTTTATCTTTTATGCATCTTATCTTGCTTTGATTAACGGTAGCATTATAAGATGATCTCTCACTAAAATTTCAAAATAAAAGTGTTCTCCCTGAGTATGCACCGTTGCCAAAGTTCGTCGTGCCCAGACACCACGTGATGATCGGGTGTGATAAGCTCTACGTCCATCTACAACGGGTGCAAGGTAGTTCTGCACACGCAGAATACTCAGGTTAAACTTGACGAGCCTAGCATATGCAGATATGGCCTCGGAACATTGAGGCCGAAAGGTCGAGCATGAATCATATAGTAGATATGATAAACATCGTGATGTTCACCATTGAAAACTACTCCATTTCACGTGATGATCGGTTATGGTTTAGTTGATTTGGATCACGTGATCACTTAGAGGATTAGAGGGATGTCTATCTAAGTGGGAGTTCTTAAGTAATATGATTAATTGAACTTAAATTTATCATGAACTTAGTCCTGATAGTATTTTGCAAATTATGTTGTAGATCAATAGCTCACGTTGTTGCTTCCCTATGTTTATTTTGATATGTTCCTAGAGAAAAAATATGCTGAAAGATGTTAGTAGCAATGATGTGGATTGGATCCGTGATCTGAGGATTATCCTCATTGCTGCACAGAAGAATAATGTCCTTAATGCACCGTTAGGTGACAGACCTATTGCAGGAGCAGATGCAGACGTTATGAACGTTTGACTAGCTCAAAATGATGACTACTTGATAGTTTAGTGCACCATGCTTAACGGCTTAGAATCGGGACTTCAAGGACATTTTGAACGTCATGGACCATATGAGATGTTCCAAGAGTTGAAGTTAATATTTCAAGCAAATACCCGAGTTGAGAGATATGAAATCTCCAACAAGTTCTATAGCTAAAAGATGGAGGAGAATAGCTCAAGCAGTGAGCATGTGCTCAGATTGTCTGGGTACTACAATCGCTTGAATCAAGTAGGAGTTAATCTTCCAGATAAAATAGTGATTAACAGAATTCTCTAGTCACCATCACGAAGTTAGTAGAACTTCGTGATGAACTATAGTATGCAAGGGATGACAAAAGTAATTCCCGAGTTTTTCATGATGATGAAATCGATGAAGGTTGAAATCAAGAAAAAGCATCAAGTGTTGATGGTTAACAAGACCACTAGTTTCAAGAAAAGGGCAAAGGGATAGAAGGGGAACTTCAAGAAGAACGGCAAGCAAGTTGTTGCTCAAGTGAAGAAGCCTAAGTCTGGTCGTAAGCCTGAGACTAAGTGCTTCTACTTCAAAGGAACTGGTCACTGGAAGCGGAACTACCCCAAGTATTTGGTGGATAAGAAGGATGGCAAAGTGAACAAAGGTATATTGGATATACATGTTATTGATGTGTACTTTACTAGTGTTTATAGCAACCCCTCAGCATTTGATACGGGTTCAGTTGCTAAGAGTAGTAACTCGAAACGGGAGCTGCAGAATAAACAGAGACTAGTAAAAGGCGAGGTGACGATGTGTTGGAAGTAGTTCCAAGATTGATATGATCATCATCGCACACTCCCTATACTTTCGGGATTAGTGTTGAAACTAAATAAGTGTTATTTGGTGTTTGCGTTGAGCACGAATATGATTTGATCATGTTTGTTGCAATACGTTTATTCATTTAAATTAGAGAATAATTGTTGTTCTGTTTACATGAATAAAACCTTCTATGGTCATACACCCAATAAAATGGTTTGTTGGATCTCAATCGTAGTGATACACCTATTCATAATAATGAAGCCAAAAGATGCAAAGTTAATAATGATTGTGCAACTTATTTGTGGCACTGCCGTTTAGGTCATATTGGTGTAAAGCGCATGAAGAAACTCCATACTGATGGGATTTTGGAATCACTTGATTATGAATCACTTGATGCTTGCGAACCATGCCTCATGGGCAAGATGACTAAAACGCCGTTCTCCGGAACTATGGAGAGAGCAACAGATTTGTTGGAAATCATACATACAGATGTACGTGGTCCGATGAATATTGAGGCTCGTAGCAGGTATCATTATTTTCTGACCTTCATAGATGATTTGAGCAGATATGGGTATATCTACTTAATGAAACAGAAGTCTGAAACATTTGAAAAGTTCATATAATTTCAGAGTGAAGTGGAAAATCATCGTAACAAGAAAATAAAGTTTCTACGATCTGATCGTGGAGAAGAGTATTTGAGTTACGAGTTTGGCCTTCAGTTAAAACAATGTGAAATAGTTTCACTACTCACGCCACCTGGAACACCACAGTGTAATGGTGTGTCCGAACATCGTAACCGTACTTTATTAGATATGGTGCGATATATGATGTCTCTTACCGATCTACCACTATCGTTTCGGGTTATGCATTAGAGACAGCTGCATTCACGTTAAATAGGGTACCATCTAAATCCGTTGAGACGACATCTTATGAACTGTGGTTTGGCAAGAAACCAAAGTTGTCGTTTCTTAAAGTTTGGGGTTGCGATGCTTATGTGAAAAAGTTTCATCCTGATAAGCTCAAACCCAAATCGGAGAAATGTGTCTTCATAGGATACCCAAAGGAGACAGCTGGGTACACCTTCTATCACAGATCCGAAGGCAAGACATTCGTTGCTAAGAATGGATCCTTTCTAGAGAAGGAGTTTCTCTCGAAAGAAGTGAGTGGGAGGAAAGTAGAACTTGATGAGGTAATTGTACTTGCTCCCTTATTGGAAAGTAGTTCATTGCAGAAACCAGTTTCTGTGATGCCTATACCAATTAGTGAGGAAGTTAATGATGATGATCATGGAACTTCAGATGAAGTTATTACTGAACCTCGTAGGTCAACCAGAGTAAGATCCGCACCAAAGTGGTACGGTAATCCTGTTCTGGAGGTTATGTTACTAGACCATGACAAACCTACGAACTATGAAGAAGCAATGGTGAGCCCAGATTCCGCAAAATGACTTGAGGCCATGAAATCGGAGATGGGATCCATGTATGAGAACAAAGTATGGACTTTGATTGACCTGCCCAATGATCGGCGAGCCATTGAGATTAAATGGATCTTCAAGAGGAAGACGAACGCTGCTAGTAGCGTTACTATCTACAAAGCTAGAATTGTCGCAAAAGGTTTTTGACAAGTTCATGGTGTGGACTACGATGAGAGTTTCTCACTCGTATCTATGCTTAAGTCTGTCCGAATCATGTTAGCAATTGCTGCATTGTATGAAATCTGGCAAATGGATAAACAAAACTGCATTCCTTAATGGATTTATTAAAGAAGAGTTGTATATGATGCAACCATAAGGTTTTGTCAATCCTAAAGGTGCTAACAAAATATGCAAGCTCTAGCGATCCATCTATGGACTGGTGCAAGCATCTCGGAGTTGGAATATACGCTTTGATAAGTTGATCAAAACATATAGTTTTATACAGACTTGCGGTGAAGCCTGTATTTACAAGCAAGTGAGTGGGAGCACTACAGCATTTCTGATAAGTATATGTGAATGACATATTGTTGATCGGAAATAATGTAGAATTATTCTGCAAAGCATAAAGGAGTATTCGAAAGGAGTTTTTCAAAGAAAGGACATCGGTGAAGCTGCTTACATATTGAGCATCAAGATCTATAGAGATAGATCAAGACGCTTGATAAGTTTTTTCAGTGAGTACATACCTTAACAAGATTTTGAAGTGGTTCAAAATGGAACAGTCAAAGAAAGAGTTTCTTGCCTGTGTTTCAAGGTGTGAAATTGAGTAAGACTCAAAGCCCGACCACGACAGAAGATAGAAAAAGAATGAAAGTCATTCCCTATGCCTCGGCCATAGGTTCTATAAAGTATGCCATGCTATGTACCAGATCTATTGTATACCCTACACTGATTTTAGCAAGGGAGTACAATAGTTATCTAGGAGTAGATTACTGGACATCGGTCAAAATTATCCTTAGGAATAAGGATATGTTTCTCGAGTATGGAAGTGACAAAAGGTTCGTCGTAATGGGTTACGCCGATGCAAGTTTTGACACTAATCTATATAACTCTAAGTCTCGGTCTAGATACATATTGAAAGTGGGAGCAATTAGCTAGAGTAGCTCCGTGCAGAGCATTGTAGACATAGGAATTTGCAAAATACTTACGGATCTGAATGTGACAGACCCGTTGACTAAAATTATCTCACAAGCAAAACATGATCACACCTTAGTACTCTTTGGGTGTTAATCACATAGCGATGTGAACTAGATTACTGACTCTAGTAAACCCTTTAGGTGTTGGTCACATGACGATGTGAACTATGGGTGTTAATCACATGGTGATGTGAACTATTGATGTTAAATCACATGGCGATGTGAACTAGATTATTGACTCTAGTGCAAGTGGGAGACTGAAGGAAATATGCCCTAGAGGCAATAATAAAGTTATTATTTATTTCCTTATATCATGATAAATGTTTATTATTCATGCTAGAATTGTATTAACCGGAAACTTGATACATGTGTGAATACATAAACAAACAGAGTGTCCCTAGTATGCCTCTACTTGACTAGCTCGTTAATCAAAGATGGTTATGTTTCCTAGCCATAGACATGAGTTGTCATTTGACTAACGGGATCATATCATTAGGAGAATTATGTGATTGACTTGACCCATTCCGTTAGCTTAGCACTCGATCGTTTAGTATGTTGCTATTGCTTTCTTCATGACTTATACATGTTCCTATGACTATGAGATTATGCAACTCCCGTTTACCGGAGGAACACTTTGTGTGCTACCAAACGTCACAACGTAACTGGGTGATTATAAAGGTGCTCTACAGGTGTCTCTAGAGGTACTTGTTGGGTTGGCGTATTTCGAGATTAGGATTGGTCACTCCGATTGTCGGAGAGGTATCTCTGGGCCCACTCAGTAATACACATCACTATTAGCCTTGCAAGCATTGTAACTAATGAGTTAGTTGCGGGATGATGTATTACGGAACGAGTAAAGAGACTTTCCGGTAACGAGATTCAACTAGGTATCGAGATACCGACGATCGAATCTCGGGAAAGTAACATACCGATGACAAAGGGAACAACGTATGTTGTTATGCGGTCTGACCGATAAAGATCTTCGTAGAATATGTGTGAACCAATATGAGCATCCAGGTTCCGCTATTGGTTATTGACCGGAGAGGTGTCTCGGTCATGTCTACATAGTTCTCGAACCCGTAGGGTCTGCACGCTTAACGTTACGATGATAGTTATATTATGAGTTTATATGTTTTGATGTACCGAAGGTTGTTCGGAGTCCTGGATGTGATCACGGACATGATGAGGAGTCTCGAAATGGTCGAGACATAAAGATTGATATAAGGAAGCCTATGTTTGGATATCGGAAGTGTTCCGGGTGAAATCGGGATTTTTCCGGACTACCGGGAGGTTACTGCAACCCCCCGGTAACTTAATGGGCCTTAGTGGGCCTAGGTGGAAGAGAGGAGAGGAGGCCAGGGCAGGGCCGCACGCCCCTCCCCCCCAGTCCGAATAGGACCAGGAGAGGGGGGTAGCGCCCCCCCTTTCCTTCCTCCCCTCCACCTCTTTCCCCTCTCTCTCCTAGTCCAACATGGAAAAGGGGGGAGTCCTACTCCCGGTAGGAGTAGGACTCCTCCTGGCGCGCCTCTCCCCTTGGCCGGCCAAACCCCCCCTTGCTCCTTTATATACGGGGGCGGGGGGCACCTCTAGACACACAATTGATCATTGATCTCTTAGCCGTGTGCGGTGCCCCCCTCCACCATATTACACCTCGATAATATCGTAGCGGTGCCTAGGCGAAGCCCTGCGTCGGTAGAACATCATCATTGTCACCACGCCGTCGTGCTGACGAAACTCTCCCTCAACACTCGGCTGGATCGGAGTTCGAGGGACGTCATCGAGCTGAACGTGTGCTAAACTCGGAGGTGCCGTGCATTCGGTACTTGATCGGTCGGATCATGAAGACATACGACTACATCAACCGCGTTGTGTTAACGCTTCCGCTTTCGGTCTACGAGGGTACATGGACAACACTCTCCCCTCTCGTTGCTATGCATGACCATGATCTTGCGTGTGCGTAGAATTTTTTTGAAATTACTACATTCCCCAATGTTAGGCTCCTGAGTCGCGATGCTAAGGAGTCCCCCTTGATGTGCGAACATACCTCCATAGCTTCCCTCGCCGAGGCTCCGCCCAGGAGGGGCGCGTGAAGACCAGGTGCGAGGGACCTGGCAGGGTGGCGTACGCCAGGCATGACCTGAACGTAGCCCCCATGTCCAGCCCCCTTGCGCAAATCTCCCGAAGGGAAAGCGTTGCGGTAAGGCTGAACACCGAGCCTGGCGGCTCCCCGAGGTTGGTGCGGCCATGGGGCCACCCTCAGTTGTTTATCACCAGCGCGGAGCATGGCGCTTCCGCACTTGCACAGGCATAGCCGCTCCTCGACCGTGTCGACTGCCAGCGCGGAGCATGGTGCTTCCACTGGTGCGTGGGTGGGGGCTCCCTCTGAGTGGAGCCCCCGGGGCATGTATAGCCCCGCCCTGACATGTGGCTTGCACGGCAGGGCTAGAGGAGGTGTGTCTGGGCACTCGTGAGCCAGCGCGGGACTCACGAGGCCCTACCTCAAGGTAGGTTGCGCTTAAATTTGATTCGGAACCCTTGTGACGATCCTGCGAGATGGTTAGGTGACTTGCGCCGAATGAATCTCCTGAGGTTATCACATGAGGAGGCCAAACACCAACGACCCCAGGAGGTGACGTGAACAGGGCTGACCCGTCAGACAGAGCTCAGTCGCTGGGTTTGTCGATGCTGCAAGGACGGACCCGAGCACAGACGCCGTGCCTAGTCTTCTCATGTGAAAGTCCTGAAGAAAAACAACCGGCGCGCGGCTCCCATGGTGATGAGGCCCTGGGTCGCGCGCCCTAGATCATCCGCCCGCGATTAACTCATGCGAGAACAAAGCATCAAGGGCCATGGGAGGTGACATGCGCGGTAGCTGACCCGCGAGCCAGAGCTCAACCTCTTGGGTTTAGCGACGCTGCAGGGACGGACCCGAGCACAGACGTCGTGCCAGTCCTTAATCATGAGGTGGTCATGG
Organism: Triticum aestivum; assembly: GCF_018294505.1. NCBI lineage: Eukaryota > Viridiplantae > Streptophyta > Magnoliopsida > Poales > Poaceae > Triticum > Triticum aestivum. The sequence continues at coordinate 362,858,134 of NC_057808.1, read as the reverse complement.
GTGGGTTTGGAGGGGCGTATGACGTTCATGGCAACGAAGTACTGGACAGGCAGATGATAATCATAAAGTGACTGATGGAAAGAGTAAAGCTAGTTCTAATAGATGCAAACGATGCATGCCACAGGGACGGACCCCAGTGGCCTAGGGATGATGCAGCCCGAGGGGCACCCCCAACTGAATAAACCGGAAAATTTCACCTGGAACCATTGCTGAAGAGATGTTGGAGTACCTGAAGACGCGTGCTGAAGGAGTCGCTCCTCACGAGCCACCTTGGCCTTGCACCTCAGGAGGCTCCGGAGGCCCGGCAAGCTCGTGAAGGACCGCCGCCATCTCCGTCAAGACCGCCTAGTGCCTGGCCTCCTGAGCAGCCAGGACGCTCCGCATGTGGCGCTGGAAGGTAACAACCGCGTTCGGCGGGCCGAAAGGCATGCGACTGTAGCTGTGAGGAGGGCCCTCGCACCGTCCAACGCGCGATGGCCAGAAGCGCTCCTGAGATGCAGTCCTGTTGATCCCAGGGATGTTGATGCAGGCGCGCAGCTCGCTGTCCTTGCCAGCACAAGGAGCCGCGCTGGGTGGTGTGCGGCGATCGCCACGCATGGCTCTCGCCCCTTGAAGCTCCTTGGTTGCCTTGGTGCTGAACTCCTGAGCACCTGGCACCCCGTGCCTTGTGTCCTCCTGGCGGAAGCACACGCTGAAGCATGCCTCCACGTGGCGCTCGAGCACCTCCTTCATGATGTTGGCTAGGTCAAAGGTCCTCCAGAGGAGAGCCCCCGAGCCCAACCTGAGAGGGGCGCCGGGCGCGTCTTCCTATGCGAGAGGGAGGCGCCCCGTTCATGGGCGCAGGTCCCGAGGTGGTGCCGCTGGAGATGCCGTTCTCTTGAGGCCCCTGGTGGAGCAGCTGCTTCTTCGTCTTGGGGACAGCCTCAGGAGGGTAGACGATGCCTTCATCACGGGGTTGTCAACTGCCGCAGCCTGGTAGGCGCGCTCGAGAGAGCACACTGCATCCTTCTCCTCGCAGGTGATCGTGATGATGTCGTGGTTCCCTAGCATCTTGAGGACATTGTAACCATGATGAGTCACTGCCATTAACTGGCCAGGGCTGGATACCCAAGGATGGCGTTGTACGGAAGGCGGATGTGGGTGACGTTGAAGTCGGTGAGCTCAGTGCGGTAGTTCTCGCGCTTGCCGAAGGTGACAGGGAGGCGGATCTGCCCTATCAGGGTGGTGGAGCTGTCGGTTACTCCTGAGAAAGGCTTGGTGGGTTGCAGCTGGTCATAAGGCACTTGGAGGCAGTCGAATGTCTCGATGGAAAGAACATTGAGCCCCACACCGCCATCGATGAGAGTCTTGGTGATGAGGACGTTGCTGATGACGGGCGAGCAGAGCATCGGGAGGGCACCAGCAGTTGTCGCGCATTTGAGCTGGTCGGTCAAGCTGAAGGTGATGGTGCACTTGGACCATCTGAGCGGTCGCGTGGCCACGAGTCTGGGGAGGGCCGCGTTCACTTCGCTGGCAAACTGCTTGAAGATGTGATGAGAGGCTGGGGCCTGAGCACCGCCCAGGATGCAGGCGATGGCGCGAGGCTCCTGGAAGCCCCCAGCCCCCTCGTCCTGGTAGTGGTCGTCGTTCCTTCTTTGTGGTGGTGGCAGCGGAGGGAGGCCGAATTTGCCCTGAGGACGATCCTCACGACGCTGATCTCTCCAGACGCCCTCACGAGGCTTGGCTTGCCAGCGCTCCTCACGAGGCTGGTTGCGCCACTCCTGGTAGGGGCCGTGGTCGTCCCAGTGTCCTCCTCCACGGCCTCCTCCGCGGCCTTAGCCTCGGTCGTTGCGCTCGGGGCGACGACCGAGGCGCCCGTCGTGGATGGCCCTGAGCTCCTAACAGTCGTTGGTGTTGTGGCTGTGCACGTTGTGGAAGACGCAGAACGGACGGCTGCCATAGGATGACTCTAGGTGGTCGCAGCTGCGCTTCATCTCCAGCTCAGTCGCAAGCACGGCCGACCCCTTGCGCTTCACGTCTTTTGCCTTGGCCTTCTTGTCTTCTGGGTCTATCCCCGGGAGCTCCAGGAGGGAGAGGCGACCCTCCTCAGCTCTCGCGCACCTGGTTGCCAGGTTGAACATCTCCAGAGCCGTGCACAAGTCGTCGTGTATGGCGAGCTCTTCCTGCAACTTGACGTCACAGACGTCATAAGAAAACGCTGAGATGATGGCCTCGTTCGAAACCTTGGGGATCTTGAGGCGAACACTGTTGAAGTGCTGGATGTACTTTTGCAGGGTCTGCCCTGGCTGCTGCTTGATGCGCCGCATGTCACCCGCAGCCGGCGGCGGTCCCAAGTGCCCTAGAAGTTGGCGACGAAACGATCGCGCACCTCGCCCCAGTAGGAGATCGATCCCGCAGGCAGGTTCAGGAGCCACGAGCGTGCGCCATATTTGAGGGCCATGGCAAACCAGTTCGCCATGACCTTCTCGTCGCTGTTGTCCGCCTCGATGCTCAGCTCGTAGAGCTGCAGGAACTCAGCAGGGTCGGGGGTGTCGTCCTAGCGTGGAGGCAGGTTAGGCTTGAACTTCCCCGGCCAGACGACGCTGCGTAGCTCCGAAGTGAAGGCTCGGCAGCCCGCGGTAGTCACGGGAGCCCATCGTGGAGGTGGAGCCTGATCTTGCTGCTCACGCGCCACCACCGCAGGCGCCGCACTGTCTTGACGTGGTGGAGCTGGGAGTGCGGGAGCATCTTCTTGCGGCCGCTGGACTTCCTGGTAGCTTTCTTCTTCACACGCGGGCGCCCTGCATGGTGGGCCGCGCCCTGGGGCCGCGCACCTTGGTCTGAGGGCGATGTCTTGACGGGGAGGTGGAGAAGGTGCTCCGTGGGCTACTTCGCCCGTGGCAGGCGGCGTGCGAGGCAGCGAGAGAGACGGTGCAGGAGAGCCCCCAGCAGCGCTGACAAGCTCGGCGATGCGGTCCCGCCAGTCTTCGTAGAAGTCTTCGACGGTGCGGTAGCGTAGGAACTCGCGCGCTATGAGCAGCGCAGCCTGCGCGTCCGCCGGCCCGCGATGAGTGTCGGTGTCAAAACCGGTAGATCTCGGGTAGGGGGTCCCGAACTGTGCTTCTAGGATCGATGGTTACATGAGACAGGGGACACGATGTTTACCCAGGTTCGGGCCCTCTCTATGGAGGTAATACCCTACTTCCTGCTTGATTGATCTTGATGAATATAAGTGTTACAAGAGTTGATCTACCACGAGATCGTAATGGCTAAACCCTAGAAGTCTAGCCTGTATGACTATGGTAATGAGTATATCCTTTCCAGACTACGCCCTTCGGTTTATATAGACACCGGGGGGATCTAGGGTTACATAGAGTCGGTTACATAGGAAGGAATCTTCATAGTCCGTCGCCAAGCCTGCCTTCCACGCCAAGGAGAGTCCAATCCGGACACGGGTACAGTCTTCCGCCTTCATGTCTTCACAGCCCATCAGTCCAGCCCATGGATAACAGGCTGGACGCCCGAGGACCCCTTAGTCCAAGACTCCCTCAGTAGCCCCTGAACCTGGCTTCAATGATGAGGAGTCCGGCACGCAGATTGTCTTCGGCATTGCAAGGCGGGTTCCCCTTTCCGAACTCCAAGATAGTCTTCAGATGTAATGATTGTATCCGGACCTTTGTACACAATTGCAGAGGATATAATATTTCACGAGTCCAATCCGCTGACAACTTTTTGGTAATATGACATCACGCCTGCTCGGTCATTATTTTCGAACCGTTAGCTGGCCCGTCGCCCCACATCTCGAGACGTGGTTTTGTTGGCATGTCTTATCCAAGCGGAGATCGTGTCTCCCCTTTTTTAAGGGATTCTTATCATCCCGGACGTGGGTAACCCAACCATCACGTGGGCACAACTCCTTGGGAATAAGCAAGTTTGGAGGCCCAGGAGGAGACGTTCAATATTCATGGCCTTTATATAGGGGAACAGAACCATCTTTTTCTTTCACGCTTTGCTTCTTCCTCAACCCTTGCTACGCCGAGTTCCAGCACCCGGGTTTCAGTTGCCAAAAGCCCCAATCATGTCCGGATCCAGCCCTCAAGGCCGGTGGGTAGCTTCTTCTATCACGGAGGGAGATATTGCAAAGCTTCGGGCGGCGAGGTATCTGACCGCAGAAATCCATCATCGTCTTCCTGCCGAGGGGCAGGATATTTCCACCCCCCAGATCCGGCGAGAGGGTCGTGTTCGTGTCCCACTTCCGCCGCGTGTTAGGGTTTGCACTTTACCCCTTTGTCCGAGGGCTCCTGTTCTATTACGGGCTAGATTTACACGATCTGGCCCCGGACTCTATTCTTCTTATCTCCGCGTTTATCGTCACGTGTGAAGCCTTCCTCCGAACTCCTCCGCACTTCGGCTTGTGGCTCAAGACCTTTGATGTGAAGCCGCAAGTGATAGAGGGGGAGCAAGCTGAGTGCAGTGGTGCTACAGTGAGCAAGCTTGCTAGCACTGTTTGGCAGAAAGGATCCTTCGCCAAATCTTCTGATTTATGGCTGCAGGGGTGGTTCTATATCTCCGAGCCCCGCGGCTCCAAATGGGCAGCTGCGCCTGCATTTCGATCCAGCCCCCCGATTTAGCTTGCATCGTGGATTAATAAGGGGTTGGACTGGGGATCAACGGACGAGGTGCGAACTCTGCAAAGTCGCATCCGAAGCCTCATTGAGAGGGACATCAATATCATCAACGTTGTCCAAGTAATGCTAGTTCGTCGGACCCTGCCGTGCCAGCGACGGCCTCTCCACCCGTGGGAGTTCAATCTAGAAGGGTCGCGGACTCTTCAGCACTTCTTCGGCACTACGCACGAAGGAATGTGGAGATTATTCTTCGGGAAATGAAGGCAATGGCCGGACACCACCGAAGATGTCGGCCTGGACTGTAATCATCCGGATACCCCGGTAAGTACCCGTTTGTCAAATACCTCATAATCAGATACCCAGTGGAAAAATACTGACCGAATCATCCTTTTTCAGGGTTGGATAAAGAAGGTGGAACGGATTAGGTGTCTGGCTCCCCTTCCCGAAGACTCAGCTAATCCTGTGGTAACAAGGATGCGGGCCTCGACACCATATCATGCGCCGGCAAGGGAGGGAAAAGAGGAGAGCGAAAAGAGCTGGGATGACCTTTGTTCCGGAAGTAAGTCGGATACTGAGTCCGGAGAAATCGACCTTTCCTCGCCTGAAGATAGAGGCGAAAGAGGAGCCATCATCCCTTCTCCGGGTAGGAGGAAAAGGGCCGCCTCCGAAGGTTGGGAGGGGCGATCCCCCAAAAGGGGCAAGATGCGACCGTTGAGCGGCTTGGATTTGGAAGGCGACGCCGTTGAATAGCTCCGACAAGGGGACAAGCCCTCGGCAAAACCATAAGTGAATCCAGAATACTTTGATAGCGTCCCGCTCCTTTGCTGTTACCGCAGATATACGTAACGCATCCGTGCATTTTTACAGGTCGGCGCAGAGTGTTTCTGGGCAATCCTCTTCTTCGGGAGGTCTCCTCCCAGAGATGATGGAGAGCGAGGCGCCTCCCCCAATAAGGCGGACGACTTTGATGTGTCATCGCGGAGGGTTCCTCTTGATCAACAAGTTACGCAGGGGATAAAAGAGGCAGTACCCCAAGGTGGATCTCCGGCCGTCCGAGATTCTGGGGCTGATAACAAAGGCCCCGGACTGTCTGGCTCACAGCCAACGGTGATTCTGGAGATGGGTAAACAGATTCCTTCAAAGAATGGTGGCGCTCCTAGAGCGGCTTCCGGAGACCCGGAGGCTCCGGATATATTGTGGGACATGTTGCGAAAAGCATCTGTCTCGGGAGAATAGCGTACCTTGATGGGTACAGTGGTTGAGAAGATTCTGTCCGTGAATAGCAGATTGAATGAAGCCTTCATGAGCCTGCTAAAAGGCTTCGAGGTTTGCGATATAATATTTTCAGCTATGTTTTATTTGCAAAGATGCACCTGTGTATAGGTAGTAGCCACTGAGACTCAGGTTGCTTCCATAGGGAAGTGAATCGGAGGATCAAAAAGGATTACTCAAGGACTGATCTGATGAACTGGAACGCAGGCTGTTTCCCCCTTAGCTACTTCCCAGACTATGGATATTGCCGAGCTGCAGCGGAAGCTTGATGTAGCAAGGGATGACCTTGCGTTAATCAATATGCGCCTTGATGAGTCGCAAGGTATGTATTTGGAGCAATCCCCATACATTTTTTGTGGTATAAGCATGATGCTAAAATCTGTATGCTGGAATATGCGTGGCTACAGATGGTGCTGCCGCCGTTGAAGTTCTTCGAGCAGAGCTGGCCCAGGCCAAGGAGCAGGCCCGGTGTAGCAATGCGGCTGCCGAAAAGGCATCGGCTGAGTTAAAAGCAGAACAAGCTGCACGGCGCCAAGGCGAGGAGAAGATATCCACGATGACGCTCGAACTGGAGAATTCTACTGGCCATTGTGAATTTCTGGAGAAGGAGAGTAAAGCCTTAACGGCTGAAGTGGACAAGGCCTTACAAGAGGCGAGAGAAGCGTGGTCGGAATCCAGAGCAACCCATGAGGAGATCCGTCAAGCTAGGGAGATTGCGGCTGGTGAGCCGTTTCTGCTGCAAGCTAAGTTCGGAGATCTGAACTATGCTGAGCTTAACCAAGTGTGGAGTTCTCCGGACAAGTTTTTAGACCTGCCGAAGTGTTCTTCCGATGCGGCGCAGTATTACCAAGCGCAAGATGGGTATGCAACGGAGAAGCTTTTTTGGTCGCAGTTTGGCGCATCAAAGCGCCCTCTGTTGCTCAATGAACAGATTTCCCAATGGGCCGAACTTCATAGGATATCCGGCATTGCCATGAAGAACGTCATAATCCGGTTGTGGCCAACCGAGCCTGTTCCGAATAGCTACTCCGGTTTGGTGCAAAGGCTTGCTGACGCGGTGCCGCGTATCGACGCTGTAAAGAGATCGGCGTGTATTGAGGGTGCACGGATGGCTTTTGCCTGAGTCAAGACATTCTGGGGGAAGATGAAGGCCATCGATGTTGCGGCGAAGAGTCCACCCAAGGGCAAGGACCGTTCGGAACCGGAGCATTATTTTGAAGACGTCCTGGAGGCCGCCCGCTTGATAGAGGGTCAGTGCTCGAAAGACATAATGTTCGAGTGAAGTGTATGAGAATTGTAAAAGACCATTTTATAGTTGATCTATTTTATGTTTTGCTTGAAAGCTTGAATTCCTCCTGTGCGGCCATTTTAATATAATCTGAAAGTTTTCTAGTCGTCGGCTTTAGCCCCCTTGTAGGAAGTACGGGGGTGTTTGGAAAAGCATTTAATCACTCTTTATCTAACGTCTTGGTCCATAAAGGAGGTGATAATGCGGCAAACCAGGCAATCGGACTATAGGGCGTTAACACTTTCACTTAGCCATAGGAGTTTTATGGTGGGACTACGACATAGCCCCTGGTATGTATGCGGCGTATGGTGCCTTACATATTTGATCTAAAAAAGATCCTTCGTGTGACACGGAGAATCGCTAAAGATTCCAATAAGTCGTCAAGTGGTTGACCAGCTCTCGCCGCATCATGACAGTCAGTTTTCGGCTTTCTCTACTGAGGTACTTGACCAGATGAACCGGAAGCACAATCGTAGTAGTTCTCCCTTTACTACCCTAGCCGATAGAGCGGAACGTAGGGTAGCAAGCACAGGAGCCAGGCAACCCAACTATTGATCCAAGACAATGATTCAGAGCTGATGCATATAAGGCCAAACTTGCGACGCCGAAGTACGTTTTAGAGCTGTTCGGGCTTTTGCTGGCAACTCATTTGTTCCCATACCGAGCCCCTGGCAGGTTATGTCAAGGTATATCTGTGAGACAACCATGGGATCCGTATTCAGTGGCGAAACAACATGGATGATTAATTCGGATATTGTTTATTGGGAGCTGAGCAATATGCCAATGATTACTCATTATATATATTAAAGCCATCCTCCCGGCTATTTGACATGCTCGGGGTCGGAGGCGGAGTAACAGGCATAGTACAGGCTCAAAATAGAGAGTGCGGTCTACAAAAAGTTATTTTGGACCTCCTGTCGCACGTCTGCGCCGCCAGTCCTCGGCGAGGGCAATCCTTGATGGAAATAGCCCCTTAGGTGAGTGTACGGATCCGGACTCCGATAGCGCCAGTTTCAGATGTTTGTCCTGTTCGTCACCTGTTTTTAAGGGATAGTGAAGGAAGAAAAAAATGGATAAAAAATGTTACGGGGGTGCTTGCAGGCTTGTCCGTAGTGTGCTTCCGCCAATGCCCATGGTATCTTGAGCGCGTACTGATGTATGCGCGGCACAAATTTTGCAGGTGTATGAGGGGGGCGGCGGAAGCCGGACTGCTATTTTCGCTCCGGGAGTCGTTGATCCTCAGGTGGAAATTGCTTCTGGCCCTCAGTATTTCGTTGGTGAACCTCTCCGTCGTCCCTGTCGCCTGGCGGCCTCTTCCCCTTGTGTTCGGCGTTGAGCGTGCCGGCCTGTTTAAAGACCCAGCAGTTTCTGTTAGTATGATTAGCTGGGTTATCGGGGTGGCCATGAATCTGGCAGGGTCGGTCCAATATCCTACCTAGGTTGGATGGTTCATCTCGGTTTGCCTTGAATGGCTTCTTCCGTTGACCGTGCTTGGGGTTGCTGAATCCGGCGTTGACCGCTATCTCGCGTGATCTTTCATTATCATTGCGACTGTTGTGTTTGCTTCGTCGTGGCTTGCCGTTGCCATCTCGGATTTCGGATGTGCCTGGGTCGCTGGCGATGTTGCTTCTATGAGCGAGCCAGCTGTCTTCTCCCACGCAAAAGCGGGTCATTAGAGCGGTAAGGGCTGTCATGGATTTAGGTCCTTCTTGTCCGAGGTGGCGTGCTAGCCATTCGTCCCGGACGCTGTGTCTGAAGGCCGCAAGGGCTTCCGCGTCCGAACAGTCGATGATTTGGTTCTTTTTGACTAAGAACCGAGTCCAGAGCTTCCTGGCTGACTCTCCGGGCTGCTGGACAATGTGGCTTAGTTCATCGGCGTCTGGTGGCCGGGCATTTGTTCCTTGGAAGTTGCCAAGGAAGGCTTCTTCCAAGTCTTCCCAGCTGCCTATGGAATTTTCAGGCAGGCTGTTTAGCCAGTGCCAAGCTGGCCCTTTTTGCTTTAGTGGGAGGTGTTTGATGGCGTGGAGGTCGTCTCCACGCGCCATATGGATGTGGAGGATAAAATCTTCTATCCATACCGCGGGATCGGTTGTTCCGTCGTATGACTCAATATTGACGGGTTTGAATCCGTCGGGGAATTCATAATCCATTACTTCACAAGTGAAGCAAAGAGGGTGTGCGGAGCCTCTATGTTGGGCCACACTGCGACGTAACTCCGAAGGAGCCCATTTGCGGTTTTCGTCTCGGGCGTGGCTAGGTTTGTCACGTCCGAATAGGTATCCCTTGTTGTGTGTCGAGGCATGCCCTCGCGATCCATAGATCGATCTTGCATGTCCTGCTCTACTATCCGAGTCCCGTCGGAGGTCGTCAGTACAACCGTGAGCTGTGTTATTCTTGACTTTGCGGCGAGGTGGGGCGGTTTGGTATTCGCTTTGAGTTGCCTCTTTATCCAGACAGAGTTGTCGACGACCTGCCGCATTGTGTGATGATGGTACGGGCCCCAACGCCTCGTCATCAGACTGAGGTAGCGATATATGCTTCGGGTAGCTTTTGGCTGGGCCACTAAGGCCGTATTCTTCGGCTGCCAGGACTTCGGTCCATTTGTCGTTGAGTAGGTCTTGGTCAGCTTGAAGCTGCTGCTGCTGCTTCTTTTTCAGGCTCCTCGCAGTAGCTATTAGCCTGCACTTGAAGCGCTCCTGCTCGAGGGGTTCTTCGGGTACGATGAAGTCTTCGTCGTCAAGGCTTACCTCGTCTTCGGAGGACAGAAGGTAGTTGTCGTCCTCCGAATTGTTGCTGGGCAGGGCCTGTTCATCGGGCTGGCTTGCCCGTTTTCTTGTTCCTCCTGTTTAGATCTTGCTCCAATAGGGTATTCATTGTTTTCGGCATCGTCCGGAGTACTATTTTCTCCGGTGCCAGCGTTGCTGCGACATGACTTAGAGCGGTGTTTAGGGCGCCGGTACTTAGACTGTGTCTCAGGAGATTTATTCTCGACTGGATCTTCTCTGTCATCATCGCTAGCTTTTTTAGGTGTATTAACCATTCACACGTCGTACGAAGAGGCGGCCGTTCCACGTCCCATGAATGGCGGGTCTTGGCCTTGCTCCTTATCGGCATCGTCGTCTACACCGTCGATGTCTTCGGAGCCATCATGAAGCGTGTTGGCTAAGTCCTCGACAGTGGCTATGAAGTGGGTGGTGGGTGGGAGGCGAAATTCTCCATTATCACCCCCTAGCTCGAACCAGACACAGTTCGCCTGTGAGTCCCCTGCCAAGGACAGGTTTTTTAATGAATTTAGAACGTCGCCCAAGGGCGAGTGTTGGAAGATATCTGCGGCGCTGAACTCGAAGATCGATAACCGATCCAGCTCTGCGCCCGCAGGCGTGTGTGGTTTGGAACTTATAGCTGGAGACGAGTCCGGAATTCCGTTGACGCAGATATCCCCATGTGTTGAGTCTATGTGCGGCTCGAACGCCGAGGACTCTGTGGCGTCGGATGGTGCAATCTGCTCCGGATCTAAGGCCATAGCTGTTACGGGAACCATCTCTTGAATCTGATCCGATGACAGATTTAAGTCATGTTCATCGGAGTGAGGGGGAGCGATCGTTGTGGTCTCAAATCCATTGAAGATCAAGTCTCCACGGATATCCACAACGTAGTTCAAGCTTCCAAATCTGACCTGGCGGCCAGGGGCGTAGCTATCGATCTGCTTCAGATGGCCAAGCGAGTTGGCCCGTAGTACGAAGCCGCCGAATACAAAATTTGTCCAGGGAGGAAGGTTTCTCCTTGGACACCGTCACTATAGACGATCGAAGGGGCCATCGAACCTTTTGTCGACGCCACAGTGGAACTCTCAATGAAAGCACCAATGTCAATGTCAAAACCGGCGGATCCCGGGTAGGGGGTCCCGAACTGTGCGTCTAGGATCGATGGTTACAGGAGACAGGGGACACGATGTTTACCCAGTTCGGGCCCTCTCTATGGAGGTAATACCCTACTTCCTGCTTGATTGATCTTGATTAATATAAGTGTTACAAGAGTTGATCTACCACGAGATCGTAATGGCTAAACCCTAGAAGTCTAGCCTGTATGACTATGGTAATGAGTATATCCTTTCCGGACTACGCCCTCCAGTTTATATAGACACCGGGGGGATCTAGGTTTACATAGAGTCGGTTACATAGGAAGGAATCTTCATAGTCGGTCGCCATGCCTGCCTACCATGCCAAGGAGAGTCCAATCCGGACACGGGTACAGTCTTCGGCCTTCATGTCTTCACAGCCCATCAGTCCGGCCCATGGATAACAGGTTGGACGCCCGAGGACCCCTTAGTCCAGGACTCCCTCAATGAGCGTGAGATGACGAACCAGCCGGAGTCAGCGATGGGGTGGCCGTGCGTCCATCAGGCAGCATGGAGGGGTGCAGCGATGAAGGTTGCTGCTCATGGCCCGCCGGGCCGGTGGCGGCAGGCGATGGAGAATGACGGGGAGGCCCGCCGGCAGGCACCGTCTGGGCTACACGAGCAGCGAGGGCGGCCCGACACTTAGCACGGGCTCGACGGGCGTCAGCGATGGAAGCGGTGGAGCGGTGGCGGGTCGACTAGCGGAAGAGAGGCTCCGACGCACCCCTACCTGGCGTGCCAAATGTCGGATTCTGGGTTCCGCAGACCATTGAGAGGTTCGAACACTAGGGTGCGTGCGAAGAACTCGTCCTCGTCCTCCCCAGTCTGCCTACTCGCTAATCTCACTGCCTAGGTCGACGAACCGAATGGACAAGAGACACAACCGTTTACCCAGGTTCAGGCCACCTTGTGGTGTAAAACCCTACTCCTGCTTTGTGGTGGATTGGCCTCGAGGGGCTGAGGATGAACTAGTACAGTGGAGAACAGCCTCTGGAGGATAGGTGTTCTTGTGCTCGACGAGCTGGTGGGTGTGTTGATGATCTGAATGATCCATCCCCTCCATGGTGGTGTTTAAGTCCTATTTATAGTGGCCTTGGTCCTCTTCCCAAATGTGAGGCGGGAAGGGATCCCACAACGACCAAATTTGAAGGGAGACAACTAGTACATGCTATCCTGACAAAAGTACTCTTCGCCTGCCAAAAGCTTCTGGTCGTGACGCCGTGGTGGGCTCGACGATGACCTCCGCTCCGTTGTCCTGGCGGTATCGGTCTTGTTGCACTGGAATGGAAACCTTTGCTTGATTCCTCGGGACTCCGCGCCTGTGCTTGCCTCCTTAGCACCAAAGAGGAAACTGGTACACTACGCCCGTTAGCGCCCGCCTGGCCTTGGTCGTCATGGCTCACGTCATCCGAACCTCGCGAGGTGCACCTTGCATAGATATCTTTGCTCCTCGGGAGCCAGTCCCTCGAGGAGGTCTTGGTGTCGTCCGCCTCGCGAGGCTTGGGCCCTCGCGAGGGTCTTGGGTTGTTGATCCTGAAGCTGGGCCGTACCACACTACCAGGGAAAACCCTAGCAGTAGCGGGTGTATAAAGCCTATCAGTAGCGCGGGGTGCAGCGCTACTAGTAAGGCGCTACAGCTAAAGGTTGGCAGTAGCGTGGGTTGGACCACGCTACTGCTATATCGACTTAGTAGCAGCGCTTTTTACAATGAGCACTACCTGTAATTAGTAGTAGCGCTTCTCCTAGCACGCTCTACTACTATTATTCCGTATTTCTTTTTTGTTTCATGTTGTATTCATACACATTTATACAAGTTTTCCTACCGCAGCAATTTAGAGAATGATTTTACATCATAATGAGTTATTACATCACTGGGACATCCACTTGAAACTAATCTGTGGTTCTTTTGCCCAATGATATAATATATCATCATCATCATATCATTAACAACTTATCATCATAATACATCATTGTCTTATAACACCTCCTCATGATCATCGTTTTCATCAATGAGACATCACATACAAGTTGGTCACTAGACATAATCACAACTACTCATCATCATCAATTCTCGTAAACATATTGTACCTCATAGGACCTACTACATTCTCTTAGGACCTACTATATTATCTTAGGTAAAATAGCATAAAACAAGATAGCCCCTGACTCTCCATTACAGAGAATGGAGATTATCCTGTATCCAATTCTTGCCTTTCGCACAATGTTGCTTCCAAGAACCTCCTTACATTTGTCCATACATTTTTTTTCATTCTTTGATTATCATGTGTTCACCGGTTTTAGAAATCCGGTATGGACAGGTGAGATTCGTAGCACGACCAGGCTGTATGTTCAAAACATCAAGGCGACCATTCTGATACATCAAATGAGGCACACAATCCATCGGGATTTTCTGTTGAAAAACATAGTAATAACTTCATAGTTAGCAATGTAGTTCAGTTTTAGAAGTATGCAAAAGATGCACGGATGTCGTAATAGTAAAAAATCTTACCAGAATATCACCATGGACGTTATCATGGTTCAACACGTGCACTAGGTGCACGTATTGACCATAATTTGGAGGACTTCGATAGAAGGCATTGTAATTCTCAAGATCAGTACAATATGCGACCAGATGACTTTTCTGCTGATAAGTTAACTCAGAGACATCGGTGTAGTTGGTTTTGTCTACCATCTTCCGCACATTCTTTGAAGAATGAAAGTAAGCTATCAATGGAAATAAGCTGTCAACTATTTTGAAATAAACAATATAAATTACTTAATAACTATGTATGAGGAACTCACATAGCGGTAGAATTGGAAGTGTATCAACAAGGACCCAAATGTCCAAATTGTCTTGGTCGATGTCAGGATCACCAAGATCCATGGTGACAAACATACCCTCATGAAAATCATACATCTTGCAAAGTGCTTCCCAACCCGGGCAACCAAAATGGGATACACTCTCAGAATTGTATAGATTTACCTCAAGATCCATACCATGATGGGTCCTTAGGTTAATTTTCTTTGTTTCATTCCTCTCATGATCTTCAAAGTCCATCCTCTCCAAGACATAGCGTCTTGCATGGCATGGGATAAGCTAGTCGAATTGTAAAAGATGAAAATTACACGTCGAAGTAGTAGAAGTCGAGCTTAATTACGAAAAAAACATTTTGCGTCGTACCTTACCGTATCACAATCGAAGGTCTCCTCGAGCTTAATGCTGAAGTGCCGACCTTCGTCCAGGTAAGGCCTGTCGCAGAAACCCCGGTTGTCGCCGCACCAGGAGCACTCCCCGGGACCTTCTTCGTGTGACGACATTTCCTATATGTTCATAATTCAAAGATTAAACTTGTACAATTAAAACTCTTAGCTTGTTCATTATTCATCACGGGTTGACTATCGGTCTGTCGAGTCTTTTCTTGAAAACTCTCAGCTCACGTGGTGTATATATTCGACCATAGGTGATGGTAGCTCCTCCTTTTGTTCCCAAGTGCATTACACCAAATTGTCTAGCACACAGGAACAAAGGAGAAGCTACCCCCACGACAACAGTCGGGATTCTTCGTCCTCTCATATATGGTGGAGACTCTCCCTCACTGATTCCTCTCTGACATTTGCGACCGTCGGTGATGGTCGTTACTCCTCCTTCCCCTAGTGCATAAGAAAGGTCTAGCACCCGGAGAAGAAGGAGAAATGACCCCCACGACAACAGTCGGGATTCTTCGGCCTCGACAGACTTAAAGTCAACCCGAAATATCATTTAATTATCTTTCTAGAAAATCCAGGGCACTCGATATTTCCTACATATTCTAGCACAAGTCATGCCAAAATTCACAAAAAAAATCCGGCATGACCTTTGCTAAAACAGGACATATCAAGCGCCTGAAATTTGGCGGAACGGAAATTAATCAACACTCCGGCAAAACATAGGCCACTCGGAGGTGTAACCTGAACATGACCGGCCACTTGGGCAACCACATATCCTATTTGAGCAACACAAGATATACATGTTTTTATCTACATCATATCTTATAGGACTCATATTGACATGGAGATTTGGCTGGTCACACCTCGAGGTCGGAGGGGGTCGGTGACGGGGACGACGGCGGGGATGATGGAGGGGCTCCTTGATTTCTACAAAAACAAAAACCCTATAAGTTATCACTAATACATCCCGAATAGTATCATACATATAACATCACTAATACGACTAAAATCCTAGTGAACGACGGGTATCGACGACGAGGATGCGGGATAGGCATCGTCGACGTCGATGCGGGAATAATTGCTTAAACTAAAAAAATAACAACAAATGTGACATGTTCAACTAGTTCTATTAATTCAACTAGTTCCTACTAAATATAAACTTACTATAAATAGAAATAAACTAGTTCTTTCTAAAAACAAACTAGTTCAACTAGTTTTATTAATTTTCTTACTAAAAATACATTAGTTCTATTAATTCAACTAGTTCTTACGAAAACTAAACTAGTTCAACTAGTTTATTAATTTACTTACTAATTATTTTAAACACTTACTAAAAATAGTAAAAAAACTACATTATACAATAGTAAAAAACTATAGTGAAAAACAGAAGAAAAAAAAGATGGAGGGATGAGGGGAAGGGAGGAGGAAGGAGAGAGGAGGAGGGG
>NC_057808.1:362840324-362842006 GCF_018294505.1 Triticum aestivum | reverse complement strand
AGGAGGGAGGCCGGAGGAGGAGGGGGAGGAGGGAGGGGAGGAGGGAGGAAGGAGTACCTCGGCGAGGAGCAGCGCGGCGGCGGCAGACGATGTACCGGTTCGGCGCGGGCGAGAGCGAGTGAGAGGGAGTGAGTGTGAGAGGGTGAACCGCTCCAGGATAAGGTAAGTAAGTAGTAGCGCGTTTCGGAGAAACGCGCTACTGCTACGGGCCGTAGCAATAGCGATGGTCAGTGGTACGCACTACTGCTAAGTGGGGCTAGCCATCTGCGCCTAGTAAAAATATAGCAGCAGCGCGGTTTGCAGAACGCGCTACTACTAAAGTAGTAGCAGTAGCGCGGTCTATTTAAAAATGCTACTACTAAGTAGCAGTAGCGCCCTGTTTTGTCCAGCGCTACTGCTAAGATGTTGTGTATAAGGTTTTCCCTAGTAGTGCCAGGCCGCCGATGGAGCCAGGTCATGGGCCGCAGGTAGACAAGTCTGGGCACCCCCGGTCCCAAGACGCCGACAACCTTTACACAAGTATTTCTCCAAATGACAATTACTCACTAGCATGACTCTAATATCACCATCTTTATATCTCAAAACAATCATAAGGAATCAAACTTCTCATAGCATTCAATGCACTTTATATGAAAGTTTTTATTATATCCCTCTTGGATGCCTATCATATTAGGACTAAATTTATAACCAAAGAAAATTACCATGCTATTTAGACACTCTCAAAATAATATAAGTGAAGCATGATAGTTCAACAATTTCTATAAAATAAAACCACCGCCGTGCTCTAAAAAGATACAGGTGAAGCACATAGAGTATTCTAATAAATCATGATTCATGCGTGTCCCTCTCAAAAGGTGTGTACAGCAAGGATGATTGTGACAAACTAAAAAGTAAAGACTCATATCATACAAGACACTCCAAGCAAAACACATATCATGTGGTGAATAAAAATATAGCCTCAAGTAAAGTTACCGATAGACGAAGACGAAAGAAGGGATGCCTTTCGGGGCATCCCCAAGGTTGCTCTTGGTTGTCCTTGAATATTACCTTCGGGTGCCTTGGGCATCCCCAACCTTAGTCTCTTGCCACTCCTTATTCCATAGTCCATCAAATCCTTACCCAAAACTTGAAAACTTCATGACACAAAACTCAATAGAAAATCTCATAAGCTCCGTTCGTATAAGAAAATAAATCACCACTCTTGGTACTGTTGTGACTCATTCTTTATTTATATTGGTGTAATATCTATTGTATTCCAACTTTTCCATGGTTCATACCCCTTGATACTACCCATACACTACTGGAATCAGCTAATTTGCCATCTGCCAGCTCTTTGCCGTCTGCTAGCTGACGGCAAAGAAGCTCTTTGCCATCAGCTACCCAAAAGCAGACGACAAAGAAACGGCAGACGGCAAAGAAGCTCTTTGCCATCTGCGAGCTCTTTGCCGTCTGCCAGCAGACGGCAAAGAATCTTTGCCGTCCGCTGGCAGACGGCAAAGAGTGAGGTGGCCCCCACCCCCCCGCCCATTTGGGAAAAACTTAACGGCCCACCTCTTTGCCGTCTGCTAGCAGACGACAAAGAGGCAAAAAGGCGGACGGCAAAGAGAGGCGGATGGCAAAGAGGGCACTACCTAACAGCCCGTACCCCCCCGCCCGTTACTCAGTTTCTCCTCGCCGTTCTC
>NC_057808.1:362808308-362838785 GCF_018294505.1 Triticum aestivum | reverse complement strand
CCCGACACTCCGACCCCGACACCCCTACCCCGACCCCGACACGGCATCCAGAGACCGACACGACACCCCGACCCCCGACACCTCCCGAAAAGGTGTTCTTTGGCCTTCCAGAAGCCGACAGGGTCATATATTTGTGAATTATTAGTTAGGTCATATATCTTTCGATTTTGTTATGAAAAACATCATATATAATTGTGTTGATCGGGTTGTTTTAAATGTGCAGTTGTTTCATCGCTGCGAGGTTTGGTGTTTGACGAGCTCTGCCCCTTCGTTCGTGGGTGAGCACAAATGACATGTCCTCCTCCCCCATTAATTATTTGATCTATTCCGATGAAACTTGATAGCTAGCTATATATGTGTCTTGAATCGTCAGTATGCGTAACCAATATGTGTCTCCCGTTCGAAAGCGTCATAGTTATAAATATGCATGCATTTGCATATTTATAACCTTGATTCTTTCGAATTGTCCAACGCTATCCATGGACAGCCCGAGTATGTTTAGATTGGGTTCGTTTTCCCATATGCTTTGCTCGGGATCCCGACGCATAAATTTCGTCAGTGCCTCCCCTGTTGTTCTTCGGGTACACATTCTCTCTGTTTATTGCAGAGACGTGTATCAGGAGAACAGCGGGGAGGTGCTGCCGAAATTTTGCGTAGGATCCGGAGCATAGCATGGGAAAATGAACCCAATCTAAACATACTCGGGTGGGATTAGGACCTATCATTACCTATTAGAGTGTAGGTTGCATGGACTTAATAAAATTGACAAAGTAGATCAACTGATGAATGTATACATGGTGAATTATATATATATATATATTTGTTGTGTGTCTAGTAGCTCTGAAAGTCAAGATGAGTGATCGTGCGTGGATGTACACCGGTCACACTGGTCAGAACAAATGGAGCACTGAATGGTTCACAAAAACCAAGGGGTTTGTGCGAGCCGCATTTGCAAATGGCCAGAGGAAAACCTGGTGCCCCTGTTTACGGTGCGGCAATTGGGAAAAGAGGACAGAGGCTGAAATGGGCAAACACCTGCAGAAGAGTGGTTTTACGCCCGATTATACGGTGTGGACATTTCATGGTGAGTCTGCCCAACATGACCGAGCTGAGGTGGATCATCGTCGCACCGACGAGCATGGTACCGGGATGGAAAACATGGTGCAAGACTTTGATGATGCTCGGGATTCGGACGAGGAGATGGAGGAATCTGCAAAGGCCTTCAATGAAATGTTGGAGTCTTCAAAACGTCCACTCCATGAGCACACTGAGCTTTGTGAGTTGGATGCCATCTCACAAGTAATGGCTCTGAAGGCTCAGTTCAACTTGGGCAGAGAATGCTACGATGCAATGATGACAGTATTTGGACGCTTTCTACCCAAAGGCCATGTAATGCCTGCAAACCTGTACCAGTCGGAAAAAATCCTCCATGCACTGAAGATGCCCTATGATAAGATACATGCCTGTGAGAAAGGATGTGTCTTGTTTAGGCTTGACTATGCGGACTTGAACTATTGTCCCATTTGCAAGTCTTCCAGGTATGTTGTGGTAGACAACGGTATGGGTGAGAAGACACAGACCAAAATCCCCGTTAGTGTTCTTCGGTATATGCCAATCGTACCAGGACTTCAACATCTTTTCATGGTCGAAGAGACGGCCAGACAGATGACATGGCACAAAACGGGCAAAAGAACCGAACTAGATGCAGATGGGAATCTGATGATTGTACACACATCGGATGGTGTTGCGTGGAAAAAGTTTGATGAATTACATGGTGACAAAGCGGCAGATCCGAGGCATCCTCGAGTCGGCATCAGCACGGATGGGTTCAGTGTGTTTGGTATGACGGCAGCCCAATACAGTTGTTGGCCCGTATTTGTCTTTCCACTCAATCTCCCCCCGGACAGATTATGCAAAGAAAGAACATTTTCCTGACGTTGATAATTCCAGGGCCCAACTATCCGGGGAAAAATATGAATGTGTACATGCAACCGCTTAAGGACGAATTGCATGAAGCCTGGGATAATGGGTTCAAGACATACGATGCCTATAGCAAACGGAACTTCATAATGCGTGTCTGGTACATGTACTCGACGCATGACTTGCCGGCGTATGCGCTATTCGTTGGCTGGTGTGTTCATGGAAGGTTCCCGTGCCCCACATGCACGGGAGCTCTTGAGTTTCGGTGGCTTCAGGACGGTCGCAAGTTTTCTTGCTTCGACATGCATAGACAGTTCCTGAATCCTCGCCATAAGTTCAGGAAAGACAAGAAGAACTTCATCAGAGGTAGAGTTGTCAAAAACTCTGCACCACCTACATTGACAGGCCAACAGACCCTGGATCAGTTAAACACTCTCAAGCCAGATCCAGAGCGTCCAGGGTACTTCAAGGGGTATAATTCTAAGCACGCCTGGACTCACAAAACATGCTTATGGGATCTGCCTTACTTCAAAGACCTCCTTTGCCCACACAACATCGACGTGATGCACACTGAGAAGAATATCGCCGAGGCACTTTTTGGTACATTGTTCGGCATAGATGGGAAGTCAAAGTATAATACTAAGGCTAGAGTCGATCTGGAGGCGCTATGTGATAGGCCGTTACAAAACATGAAAGAACCGAAAGGAAAGCAGAACTGGACGAAGCCAAAGGCATGGTTCAATCTTGGAAGGCCAGCTATGAGGGAAATTATCTTGTGGGTGAAAATGCAGTTGATGTTCCCCGATGGGTATGCAGCGAATCTACAGAGGGGAGCCAGTCATGATAAATTGAAGATATTTGGTCTCAAGAGTCATGATTGGCACATATGGATTGAGCGGGTAATGCCGGTGATGTTGCGTGGCTTCATCCCTGAGGATGAATGGCTAGTACTGGCAGAACTCAGCTATTTCTTCCGTGTTCTTTGTGCGAAAGAACTATCGCCTGGCTTGCTAGAAGAAATGGAAGAGTTGGCGCCGGAGTTGATCTGCAAGTTAGAGAAGATCTTTCCACCGGGCTTCTTTAATCCAATGCAACATTTGATTTTGCATCTCCCGACCGAGGCAAGATTGGGGGGCCCGTGCAAAATCGTTGGTGCTACCCAACTGAGAGGATGCAGAAGACGCTTCGACGAAAATGTAAAAATAAATGTAGAATTGAAGCATCGATGGCTGAGGCATTCATCACTGAGGAGGCGGCAAACTTCGTGACAGCACACTACGAAGCCAAAAATCGTCATTTGCATAATCCGAAGCCTCGGTACAATGCTGACGACCCTAAAAAGGGTGGATCCAACCTCAGCCTATTCAAAGGGAATCTCGCACCAGCCAGTGTTTCAAATCCAGTATCTTTGGATAACGAACAATGGCGGACCATTTCGTTGTATATCTTCAACAACCTGATAGAAGTGCGGCCGTACATCGAGTAAGTTCTCGGTACATAGTTTCGCAACTTCTATTTCCTTTGAACTGCTCTTATTCCTGGATATTCCATACAGTCGATACGTCGCCTTATTCTCGTATGGAGCGGTGATCCAAAAGGATTCTGTCGAAGAGTATGAGCTTCTCGCAAAGCAAGGAGGTGGCTATCCCGGTTTCATCTCTTGGTTCAAACAAACGGTAATTTCTATTAGACTTGTAGGCTAATTTGTAGGCGGCTATCCCGGTTTCATTTGCTAATTTGTGCGTAATGCAACAATCCTTTCATATTAAACTTGTAGGCTAATTCAGAGTCTATGGACGCCGAATTGAGACAAGTCGCTAATGGTTTTGACTATAAGGTCCGTTTATTTGACAAATACGACATCAACGGGTATCGCTTTCGTACCTATGGCAAAGAGCTATCTATGGCCGACCGAAAGTCTAAAAATTGTTGTGTATCTGCTATCGGCGAAGGAGGTACCGAGTATTATGGGAGAGTTGAAGCAATTTATGAACTTCTATTCTATGGTGAAAACCCATCGAATGTCGTAGTCTTCAAATGTTATTGGTTTCAACCGAAGGAGACTAGAAGAACTCATGAACATATAGGGCTAGTTGAAATCAACCAAAGCACCCATTTAGATGTTCCTGATGTCTATATTACGGCTCAACAGGCGACCCAAGTATTCTATCTACCGTGGGCCTGCCAAACTAAACCAAATCTGAAAGGTTGGGATGTCGTTTATGAAGTGCCGCCACGTGCTAGACTATCTCCCCCAAAGGAAGAGGATTATGAACCTCACATTAACCCAGACACATATGAAGGAGAATTCTTCCAAGAGACACGTCTTTCCAAAAAGCGTTTCAAGAACCGCTATACTTCACCCCAAAACATTGAAGTAGACAACGATAGTGAATCCGACATCACCCCAGAGGAGGAACAAGAAGAGCCGGAACAAGAAGAGGTTACTGCTGCGGATGACCTGTCATTGCTTGACCGATTACGTCAAGGTGGCCTTCCACATGTTGATGCCACTGAACCCTATGAGCCCGTCATTGATTATAGTGATCATGATGATGATTGTGCATTTATTGATGATACTGATCGAGATTATTAGTAGTGTCAGGTATTAAAAATTTTAATGTTGTACTTGATGATGATACACTTAAGTGATACACATATTATTATTCATGTCGGTCTTTTTTTATGTTGTACTAATTTCGTTTACTGTTTGTCATGGCAGGTGTTGAAAGATGGTGGGCGCTGGTCGGGAGCGCGCCAAGGCCCCTTCTTCGTCGGCGCGTGGTCTGAGGTCTTCGATTCCAGACGCACCTCTCCGCCGAGCGTTGCTGGACAGTATGTCCACACCGCCGGGCCCTTCTTCGTCGACCGCGGTGCCTAGCAGGGGACGAGGTAGGAAGAGAGGAGGTGGGGCACGTGGTCGCGGGAGAGGAGGAAGGGTGACTGCTACGGCGCCTTCCTCGCCGCCACCCCCAGCTGTTTCACCCGAGCACGTGACTGCTAGGGTGGACTCGTCCGAGGAGGAGGCTACACGGACTCCGGTCCACGAGCCTCCGGTCCACGGGTCTTGGGCCCATGAGCCTCGGGTCGACTGGCCTTCGGCCCACGAGACCCCTGAGGAGCACACGTCCGGATGGGGTACCGGGCCGGATCAGCCCGAGGAGCCAAGTGGCCATGCTAATGATGGCAGGGAGCCGACTGATCTTGAGAGGAGGGTGGCACCGTCTACCAGCGTGGTGCTACACGGCTCCCGTCCGTGCCGGCGACCCGCGAGCAGAGGTGGTTGATTTTCCCTGATGGGGAGAGGTACGTAAGTGCATTTAATATTTTTGTACCTTCTGCATTCACGTTTCTTCAAATAACTAATGCGTTGGCCTTGTCATGCTGCAGGGGTTGGGACCACCATCATAGTGTCCGCCGGCCCAACTCCGTCCTTGGAGTTCTTTGCCGGCAAAACTTCCCGGGGTTTGTCACGTTGCCTGGTGAGGGTAGGCTTCCAGAGCTTGGATTGAGCTGGGAGCACTACGTGGCTGCCCCGGCCCCGCCGGATGAGATTATCGACGGTGTCGTGTGCGACACGAGGGCAGACATGGTGATCAGAAAGTTCTGGGTAATTTCTCCTTTACACATTTCAAAATCTTCAACTAGCTAGTTATTAATTGTACTAATCAATATTGTCTCATTTGATTGCAGACATTCTACAGGTGTGAGGAGGGATAAGAGGAGGGCGCGGCACATGTTATCGAGAACGTCTGCAAGCGCCTACTCCAGAACTTACGGCATGAGGCTCGGGTGCAGGCTGTTCGAGACTACTACGCCTTGCGTGGTATCAAGAATACCAAGCCGGCGTGCCGCAATAAGTTCCTGAGTAAGGAGCAGTACATGAAGGTAATTCTTAAGGCCTTCTACTTAAGTTCCTTCATTTAGTAATTCTTATCCGTAGCGCTCAAGTTTCTATTTGCTAACTTAGGCGCCTCCGAGATGGTGTGCGGATCGGATGGATTGTTGGGAGGTGTTGGTCGATGAGTGGTGCTCAAAAGAATGGCTAGCCCTCCACAATGAGGCCAAGGACAAACGTGCCCAAATGGAAGGTGTGCCACACCATCAAGGCAGCTCCAACTTATATCAGTTCGCGCGCAACTGGGTATGTGGTTTGCTTCATGATTCATGCAATTCATTCATCATGCTAGCTTGAGCCCTTTAATTACTAATTTTCATTGTTTCTCTCTTTCAGGCACGCCACAATAAGGCGGATAAGGTGCCAGAGGTGTACGACCTGTATGCCATGGCCCACACTGCCTCTTTCAAGAAAGTCAAGGCTTTCTCTCAGTCTGACCTCGATGATGCAAACAACTTCACCACCATCTCCTCCCACAACAAGCTCGTGAGATATAGAGATGAGGGGAAGGCGAGGAAAGGGGAGGACTTTAACCCGAGCCAGGGTCCCATTGATCCAGAGCTGGTGATGATATCTGGTGGCGGGAGGTCCCATGGCTCCATAGCCATTGGAGATGGACTTATCCGTTGTCCTAGCACTCTCCCGGAGATCAAGGCGCGCCAGTCGAGCTCCGCTCCTGAGATAAGGCCTCGTGAACGGCCAGTGCAACTCGCCATCAAGGTTAGTGATGCGTACTCAGTTATCTTTCTCCATTACATTGTGTGCGCTTCCATCAATGATTACAAATGGTCATGTGAGTGGTGTTGCAGGCTGCTATACAGACTGAGAGATATAGAACGGAGAAACTTCTGGCGGAGGCGGCGGAGAGGCGGCGGGAGATGGAGGAGAGGACGAGAAAGATGATGGAGGAGGAGAGGGCACGGAATGACATGCAGGCAAGGGCCATGTACGAGCTCCTTGTGGTAAGTTTCTTCTGCAGATTACTTGCTAGTCTTAACATTTGAGTCTCATTACTAACTAGTATGACTCTGTTGTGAAAACCAAATGTGCAGTCTGTGTGCGAGAAGTCCGGTCAGCCCGCTCTGCCGATGCCAGTGATTGCTCCTGGGAGCACGGTGAGTTTAATTTGAATGGACATTACTTGCTAGTCTTAACATTTGAGTGTCATAATGCTAACGATACATTGGAAATGATCTTTGGTGCAGCTTAACTCCAGAAACGCATCGCACGATCCTTCTCCAGGTAGCGGCACTAGCCACCCCGCTCCTACACCTCCCTGATCACGGTAAGTTTCTCTAGTGTTTTGCTTAACAAATGCATAAAGACCTAGACTTAGCTTTATTTCCTCCAATATGCTTACCGTAATGACCTAGAGTTAGCTTCTTTTCCTCCAAAATGACCCATTTTACCAAGGTTAGCTTATAAATGATGCAGTTCATCCAAGTTAGCTCAAAAATGACCCATTTTACCTAGATTAGCTCCTAAATGATCCATTTTACCTACGTTAGCTTTAAAATGGCCCATTTCACCTATGTTAACTCCAAAATGACCCATCTTACCTGGGTTATCTCATAAACGATCCATTTCAACTAATTTAGCTCATAAATGATCCATTTGACCTAAGTGAGCTAAAAAACGATCCATTTCACCTAAATTAGCTCTTAAATGATCCATTTCACCTAAGTTAGCTCAAAAAGATCCATTTCAACTAAATTAGCTCATAAATGATCCATTTCAACAAAGTTAGCTCAAAACGATCCATTTCAACTAAATTAGCTCATAAATGATCCATTTCAACAAAGTTAGCTCAAAAACGATCCATTTCAACTAAGTTAGCTCATAAATGATCCATTTGACCTAAGTGAGCTAAAAAACGATCCATTTCACCTTAGTTACCTCAAAAACGATCCATTTGACCTTAGTTAGCTCATAAACGACCCATTTCAACTTAGTTAGCTCATATATGATCCATTTCACGTAAGTTAGCCCATAAATGACATACTCTTCTTGTTCTAGTCTTCTTCTTGTTCTAGTCTTCTTCTTGTTCTAGTCACCTATTTCTAACTTTCTTATTTTTCATTTTGCAGATTTCATTCACTTGACGAAAGCTTGCATAGATGGAGTGCTCCTTATCCCTTTCTCTGTTTCTTTTGTATCGTTGAACTATGCATGTATCTTGGTAGTTGGATGAACTATGCTATGTATGATGGAACTTGGTAGTTGGATGGAACATATGTGATGGAACTATGTATGATGGAACTCTGCATGTTGGATGGATATCTTATATGTTTGCTGTGAAAATTGTTGTCATATATATCATATATATCTTATATGTTTGCTGTGAAATATATCTATATATGTCATATATATTTGTGATGAAAATTGTTGGATTTAATAAAAAACAGAAAAAGAGCCAGTATGCAGGCTCTTTGCCGTCTGCCACCGACGGCAATGGGCTCTTTGCCGTCTCCAGCGGACGGCAAAGAGGCCATGTGGCATCCAGCTGTGCTTCCTGGGAGCTGACCCATTTGGTCAACTTGCTTACAGTGGCAGACGACAAAGAGTAAAAGAGTTTGCCGTCAGCGGCGGACGGCAAAGGCCTGCCATGTAGTGACGTGTAGATGACATCATATGGCAGACGGCAAAGGCACTAGAAAGTTTGCCGTCCGCGGCGGATGGCAAAGGCCTGCCGTTAGCCACTTAACGGACTGAAGGCACAATTATTGCCGTCCGCCCTCTTTGCCGTCCGCGGCGGACGGCAAAGGGCCTTTGCCGTCAGCCGCCAGGAAGCAGACGGCAAAGTAGCTGTTTACCATAGCCTACTTTGCCGGAGCCTGTTGCCGTCCGCGGCTGACGGCAAAGGCCTTTGCCGTCCGCAGTGGCAGATGGCAAAATAGCTGATTCCAGTAGTGATAGATTCATCAAAATAAGCAAACAACACATAGAAAATAGAATTTGTCAAAAACAGAACAGTCAGTAGTAATCTGAATAATTCGAATACTTCTATAACTCCAAAAATTCTGAAAAATTAGACAAACAGAGTAAATTTGTATATCAATCTTGTGTTAAAACTTCATAATTTTATCACGCTTCTATAATTTTTAAAAATTCTGGAACTAGGGGCAAAAGTTTTTGTTTTTCAACAAGATCAACTCAACTATCATTGGAAGCAATCCCAAAGGTCTTTCTTGGCACAAACACTAATTAAAACACAAAAACACATCTAACCAGAGGCTAGATGAATTATTTATTGCAAAACAGAACCAAAAAGCAAAGAACGAAAATAAAATTGGGTTGCCTCCCAACAAGCGCTAATGTTTAACACCCTTAGCTAGGCAAAGATAACTTAGATGATGCTCACATGAAAGACAAGAATTGAAGCACAAAGAGATCATCATATAGCATGTGGAAAACACATCTAAGTCCAACATACTTCCTATGCATACGCATCTTATAGGCAAACCAATTATCAAGCAAACCAAAAACTAGCATATGCAAGGAAGAAGAAAGAAACAAAAGCAATCTCAACATAACGAGAGGTAATTTTGTAACATGAAAATTTGTACAACCATATTTTCCTCTCTCATAATAATTACATGTAGGATCATAATCAAGTTCAACAATATAACAATCACATAAAATATTCTTCGTTCATAAACAAGGTGGGTTTGTTCATACGTGAGTTTATCTCGTCTACTTCATGTCATCGTTCTTATTGCATTACTCTGTTTTCCCATGAATTTAATACACTAGATGTATGCTGGATAGCAGTAGAGGTGTGGAGTAATAGTAGTAGATGACATAGGAGTCGGTATACCAATCTTGGACGTGATGCCTATATACATGTGTTGGATTTTGGGTTCCGGCAAAACCCTCAAGGTTCGAACACTGGGGTGCGCACGAAGATCTCTCCGTCCCCTAGCTCACACACTCCCGACGATCCCAAGGCTCAGCACATCGAACACACAGAACAATGGACACAGGGTTTATACTAGTGCGGGCCACCGACGCGGTGTAATACCCTACTCTAGTGTGGTGTGGCTGATTGCCTCTTGGGCTGAGGAAGAACTAGTACACGAGAAGAATAGCCTCTTGAGGGAAGGTGTTCTTGAGCTCAGTGAGCTTGTGTGGCTGAGGATGATCTGAATGATCCAAGATCAGTTGCCTTCTACTATGGTGGCTAGTCCTCTTTATAGAGGCCCTGGTCCTCTCCCCAAATATAGGCGGGAATGGATCCAACAACGGACAAATTTGAAGGGAGACAACCAGTACATGTTATCCTGACTAAAGGTGGTCTTCGCCTGCCAAAGGCTCTGGTGGTGACGCCGTCCTGGGCTCCACAGTGACCTCCGTCCTGCCGTCCTGCTGGTCTTGGTCTTGTTGCACTGATATGGAAACATTTGCCTGATGCCTTGGGACTCCTCGCCTGCGCTTGCCTCTTTAGCACCAAAGAGGAAACGAGTACACTGCGCGCTGGCGCCCACCTAGCCTCGATCGTCATGGCTTGCGTCACAGGAACCTCGCGAGGTGCCCCTTGCCTTGATCTCCCCGACCCTCGCGAGCCAGCCTAGTGAGGCTGCCCCCTAGGAGTTCTTGTGTCGTCCGCCTCGCGAGGGTCTTGAGTGTTTGCTGATGAAGATGGGACGTACAGGGCCGCTAGCTGAGCCACGCCGTGGGCCGCAGGCAGGCAAGTCTGGGGACCCCCATTCCCAGGACGCTGAGAGTAGCCCCCGGGCCTAAGGCGCGCTCGGACTTGGTTTCGAGGCGAAGCCAAGGGGCAAGTGTGGAGCGCCACGGGCCCCAACAGCCTGCGGCCTCGGTTGACACGTGGCGATTGATGGGACGTGGGTGTCTGCGCTTCCCCACGCTGCCTCGGCAACTGCCAGACTTGACGAGTCCCTGATGCATGCAGAGAAAACAATCATTACCTGTGATTGTGGGGGTCGCCGGTTGGCCTTCTCCTGCTATAAATGAGGAGTGGGGGAGGAGCCCCCGTCACCCATCTCTTCCTGCTCCGCTCACTTCTTCTCCCTTGTGTCACTACTAGCAGCGATACCCATGGCGCCGGTGAAGAGGTTCTCGGCCACAGAGAAGGGGAAGGCCCGCCAGGAGGGGCCCGTCTCACCGCCGCCTAAGAGGGGGCGCGGTCGCCCGCGTAAGCACGTTGCGACCCCCGCCGTGGCCCCTTGCGGCCGCGGCGGCGCCTCCTCGCGCGGTGGGGGCTGCCCAGGTCATGGAAGCCTCGTCGATGAAGTGAGGCGTGCCGTGGTTGCGCGGCCTCCCCCGCCGCGCTTCCACTCGACGGAGGTGCTGCCGGAGTTCATCGTGTGGTCAGAGAACCCGGCCGGCACCAGGCTTTAGCTCCCGCGCTTCTTCGTCGGCGAACTGCTGGCCATAGGCCCGGGCGGTCTCTGGCTGCAGGTGGACAGCTGCTGCAGCAAGGCTTCGTGGGTCGTGGTGGAAGTCTCCGTTGCGGGCAATGCAGCCCTAGCCCGCGGCTGGCAGACGTTTGCCCGCGCGTGCAGCCTGGGTAGGCGGTGCACCCTCCACTTCAAGTACGACGGCAACGCGACCCTCTACGTGCGGGTATTCATGGAAGACGGTCGCCACGTCGGGTACTGCCCCGAGGACAACGACGGCGGCGAGGTGCTCAGCCTTGGCGACGGTCGTGACGAGGGTGAAGGTGAGCCTGCCCTCGGCGCTGGCCGCGGCTCGTCCAGCTACGGTGGCTCTTCCTCCGGCGACAGCTCCAGCAGTGGCGGCTATGACCAGCCACCACGCCGCCGTGCCCGCTTCGAGGGCGGTAGTGGGTCGTCTCGTTGCCGCGCCCCCGTGAAGCACGACGAGGGGTCTGGCTGAGTTCAGGAGGGCGCCGAGGGCCTGCCCTCATGAACTGCTGCGGGGGTGCGCGCCGCTTTTGTTTTGTTATTTCCTTTCTTCCTGCACTCAAGAAAGAAACAAGTATGGGGCCCTGAAAGGGCGTGCAACGAACCGTGATTTCCAAGTCGCTATGTTATGTTTATTGTTCCTGTGTTGTGTTGCAGCACCAGTGTTTTATGTAGGCGTGTAGAGATAACTTAGCTTGGCGTATCTGAAGTAGTTTCCGCTTCGTGAGGCGCACACCTCCCGGCACCTGGTGAGACCTCCATGCCATAGGCTAAGGAGACGTCGAGGAACTGCAAAAATTTCTCAAGGAACTCTTATTCTTTCAAGCCCAGGGCCAGGCCCTAGGCATGGCCTGCCGCGACCTAGTGCTCTGCGTCGCGGTACCCGAGGGGCACGGACTTAAGAGGGGGAGGTGCGCCAGCTTGCGAGCTCGAGCAAGGGTGCCTCGCGAAGACCAGGAAAAGCGCTCACGAGTGCACCTGTCGAGCCCCCTCGCGAGGCATGCGAGGGAGAGTATAGGCCAAAGCAAAGAACGAAGGGAAGAAACAGAGGAAAAAGGTGATCGAACCAAGATGACAAGAAACACCAGAATGAGAATTTCCATTAGAGAGGGGCAAGCCAACTACGGAAAGCAAATGAAAAGCCGCGTCTGGCACCTAGTCTAGTCTTCTCACCAGCGCGGAGCTAAGTGCTGCCACTAGGACGTGGGAGGGAGTCCCCGAGGCCCGAGGGCGGCACTCCTGAGACTCCGGGGTGTGTACAGCCCCACTCATTATTACGTGAGAGTGTCAC
This sequence comes from Triticum aestivum, assembly GCF_018294505.1. Lineage (NCBI taxonomy): Eukaryota > Viridiplantae > Streptophyta > Magnoliopsida > Poales > Poaceae > Triticum > Triticum aestivum. Next base: position 362,826,289 of record NC_057808.1, on the reverse strand, counting down.
GAGAGGAGACCTTCACAGGCACGGGGCCTTGCTTCACAGGCGCCGGGCCTTGCTTCATGGGTAGAACTTCTGGAGGTGCTGCATGTTCCACGCGTTCTGGATGGGGACCCTGTCCTGCGTCTCCAGGCGCATGGTGCCAGGCTTGGAGACGTGGGCGACCCTAAACGGGCCCTCCCACGTGGGTGAGAGCTTATGCAGCCCTTCCCTGGAGAGCACCCACCTTAGGACGAGGTCGCCCACCTCAAGTGTCCTGGGGCGGAGGTTGCGGCAGTGATACCGCCGCAGCGCCTGCTGATATCTTGCCGCTCGAAGCATGGCTTCGCAGCGGCATTCCGCCCCCAGTGGTGCTCGAAGTTCCCTGGAGATGCATCGTAAGGAAACATCATTTGGCCGCTTCTTGTATAGCTCATCGTCCTGGATGTAGTATGTCGTAGCTTGTCGGCCCACACGCTCCGCGTCCTCCTCTTTCTCCGGCAGCGTCCCTTCTGTCAGGTACTCCTTGAACTCCTTGGTCCAGCACCCCTCCTGAGGCTCGAGCGCCAGGAGTAGGCGCGCTCCCGAAGTCGGGCCGCAAGCCGGGGCTCCCGAGGGAGGTGGTTGGGGGAGTTCCTCCCGAGGCGGCGCTGGACTTGACAGCGAAGGTGCTGCCGAAGGCTTGAAGAGCCGCTCCTCGAAGACGCCAGGTTCTTGGATTGGCGCTTGGATGCCCTCTTGGCAATGTTGTCGGCCTGTTTGATGGTGCCACGGGGTACGTGCTGCAACTCTAGGCCCAAGAACTACTTTTCCATTTTGCGTACCTCCGCAAGGTATGCCTCCATATGCTCATCCCTCGGCTCATATACCTTGTTTGAGAAGTTGACGAGGAGCTGCGAGTCGCCCCTGATGGTGAGGCGGTTTACCCCCAGGGCCACCGCAGCCTTAAAGCCAGCGATGAGGCCTTCATACTCCGCGATGTTGTTGGAGACCTTCTCGCCTTGCGGGAAGCAGAGCTGTATGGCGTAGTAGAGCTTGTCCTGAGTTGGCGAGATGAGCACTGGTCCAGCTCCCGCGTCCTGGCGTGCGAATGTGCCATCAAAGTACATGACCCGGCCATCTGGTGCTTCACTTCCTGGCAAGAGGGATCGGTCCTCGCCTGCTTCAAGCACCGGGGCGTCAGTCCACTCCGCCACGAAGTCGGCGAGCGCGGCTCCCTTGATGACCCTGGTTGTGCTGAACTCCAGCTGAAATGCTTGCAGCTCGATGTTCCATTCGGCGATTCTTCCAGCAGCGTTGGGGCTCCTAAGTACCCTCTCCAGAGGGTAGGCCGAGATGACCTTGATTGGGTGACCTTGGAAGTAGTAACGCAGTTTACGCGAGGCCACCAAGAGTGTGAGCAAGAGCTTCTGGGGCATGGGGTATCGTGCTCTTGCGTCCTTTAGCACCGTGCCGACGAAGTACACCGGGTTCTCAACAAGCGCGGGAGCGTTGACGGGGTCCGAGGCCCCAAGAGGCTGGGACTCCTCCGGAGGCGAGGGGTCCTCGTGAGCTTGATCACCTATCAGGGCCTCCACAGGCCCTGCACCGCTGCCTTGCGGAGCTTGGTCTTCTGCTGATGTTGACATGGCATTGGTGGGGCTATGTTGGCTCTGTGTTGTCCCGTCTGTAGGCGCAGCGTTACGCCGCGCGCTCTTGACCTGGCACTCTTCCCGGACCGCGACCAACCCTACACTTACCGAGTAGGGCATGGCGGCCAAGTAAAGCACCAGTGGCTCGAGGGGGCGAGGCGCTACCATTCCTGGTGGGATGGTCAGGTATCTCTTGAGGTCTGGAAACGCTTGGTCAGCCTCCGGGGTCCACTCGAACGGGCCCTTCTTATTCATCAGCTTGAAGAATGGCAGGGCGCGCTCTCCCAGCTTGGAGATGAAGCGCCCCAGTGAGGTCACGCAGCCCGCCAGCTTCTGCATCTCCTTGAGAGTTTGTGGTGGGATCATGTCTTCTATCGCCTTGACATTCTTTGAGTTAGCCTCGATCCCCCTGTGGGACACAAGGAAGCCCAGCAGCTTGCCGGAGGGGACACCGAACACACACATCTCTGGGTTGAGTCACAGGTCCACCTGGCGTAGGCTCGCGAAGGTCTCCTCTAGGTCCTGAATCAAAGTTCTCGCCTCCCGAGATTTTACCACGATGTCCTCGACGTAGGCTTCAGCGTTTCTCCCGAGTTGCTGACCTAGGGCAATGTGCATCAGCCGTTGGAAGGTCGCTCCTGCGTTGCGCAGCCCGAACGACATGCAAGTGTAGCAGTACTCCCCACACGGGGTCAGGAAGGTCGTCTTCTCCACATCTTCCACTGCCATCTTGATCTGGTGATATCCTGAGAACGTGTCCAGGAAGCACAGCTGGTCGCACTCGGCGCTGGCGTCAACAATTTGGTCGATGCGCGGAAGCGAGAACGGGTCTTGGGGACATGCCTTGTTGAGGTTTGTGAAGTTGACACACATCCGCTCCTTCCCGCCTTTCTTCGGCACGACGACGGGGTTCGCCGGCCACTCAGGGTACCGAACATCGTGAATGACACCTGCTGCCTCTAGCTTGCGGGTTTCCTGGACAATGAAGGATTGCTTCTCCGTGGACTATCGCCGTGCCTTCTGCTTCACGGGTCGCACATTGGGGCACACCTTCAAATGATGCTCGATCACCCCCCTCTGGACCCCTACTAGTTGCTTGGGTTTCCAAGTGAATACATCCTTGTTCGCATGCAGGAACCTCACCAATGCCTCTTCTTGATCCGGGTCGAGGTTGGCGCCTATGGTGAAGGTGGCTCCCGAGGATCCATCTTCCTCGACCATCACCTACTTAGTTTCAGCCCAATCTTGAGTGAACAACTGCTTCTTCTTTGTTGGCGCGGCCTCCTTAGCTCCAGGGGTGGCCCCGTGGGCCGGTCGCAATGCTGCAGCAGTTTTTGAGGGCAAGCTTGAGCGCCGCCAGTGCCTCCCTGGTGTCCCCAACTACGGTGAGGATGTCCTTGCTCCCGGGCATCTTCATGAGGTTGTATGCCGGGTGGGTCGCTGCCATAAACTGAGCCAGAGTCGGGTACCCGAGGATGGTGTTGTACGGGAGGCCGATGCGGGCGATGTCGAAGTTGATCAGCTCGGTGCGGTAGTTGTCGCGAGTGCCGAAGGTCACAGGAAGGCAGATCTGCCCCAGGGGGCTGGCAGAGCCGCCGCCAACCCTGGAGAAGGGCTTGCTGGGGCGGAGCCATTCGAGTGGTACGTGAAGGAGGATAAAAACCTCCACGGAGAGCATGTTGAGGCCGGCGCCGCCGTCGATGAGGGTCTTGGTGACAGCTACGTTGCAGATGGTAGGTGTGCAAAGCATTGGGAGCATTCCCAAGCCGACGGTGGTGATGGGATGGTCCCCCGAGTCGAAGGTGAGGTCGGCCTTGGGCGCCGCCCAACCTGGGGGAGCTCGTTGCTGCACGGGGGCGGCGCCAATCTGGCGGAAGAACTGCTTGGTGTGACGATCCGAGGGCGGTGCTTGCGAGCTGCTGAGGAGGGCTGCTATGGCGCGGGGCGCCAGTGCCGCGAAGCGCACGACGAAGAGGCTATGCAGCTCCTCCCAAGATGCCACTGAAGATCCTGGGAGGGTGAGCAGCCATGCGCGCGGTGCACAAGCGAGGGCCATGGAAAGCCAGCTGGCCATGACCTTGTCGTCGCCCCCAGCCTTCAGGACGGCCTTCTCATATGCCGCAGGAAGGCCGACAGGTCTGCCGCGCCGTTGTAACACGGCGGCATCTCCGGCTTGAACTTGGGCGGCCATTGTGCCCGTCGGAAGGCGGGGGCAGGGACTCCGAGCCCCCTGGTGCCGTTGTGGGCGTCCATCATCCCAGCTAGAGGAGCGACGCCGGCCATGGGGACAAGGCACAGAGGCGGTGGAGCGTGGATCGATGGAAGGAAAGCTTCAGCGCACCCCTACCTGGCGCGCCAAATGTCAGATCTCGGGTTCCGGCAAAACCCTCAAGGTTCGAACACTGGGGTGCGCACGAAGATCTCTCCCTCCCCTAGCTCACACACTCCCCATGATCTCAAGGCTCAGCACATCGAACTCGCAGAACAATGGATACATGGTTTATACTGGTTCAAGCCATCGACTCATTGTAATACCCTACTCCAGTGTGGTGTGGTGGATTGCCTCCTGGGCTGAGGAAGAACTAGTACAAGGGAAGAACAGCCTCCTGAGAAGAGGTGTTCTTGACCTCGGTGATCTTGTGTGGTTGAGGATGATCTGAATGATCCAAGATCAGTTGCCTCCTACTGTGGTGGCTAGTCCTCTTTATAGAGGCCCTGGTACTCTCCCCAAATGTAGGCGGGAAGGGATCCAACAACGGCTAAATTTGAAGGGAGACAACCAGTACAAGTTATCCCGACTAAAGGTGGTCTTCGCCTGCCAAAGGCTCTGGTGGTGACGCCATCCTGGGCTCCACGGTGACCTCTGTCCTGCCGTCCTGCTGGTCTTGGTCTTGTTGCACCGATATGGAAACCTTTGCCTGATGCCTCGGGACTCCTCGCATGTGCTTGCCTCTTTAGCACCAAAGAGGAAACGAGTACACTGCGCGCGCTGGCGCCCGCCTAGCACCCACCTGGCCTCGGTCGTCATGGCTTGCATCACAGGAACCTCACGAGGTGCCCCTTGCCGGGATCTCTCCGCCCCTTGCAAGCCAGCCTAGTGAGGCTGCCCCCGAGGAGGTCTTGTGTCTACCGCCTCGCAAGGCTTGGCCCCTCGCGAGGGTCTTGAGTGTTTGCTAATGAAGATGGGCCGTACAGGGCCGCTAGCGGAGCCTCGCCGTGGGCTGCAGGCAGGCAAGTCTTGTGACCCCCGTTCCCAGGACGCCGACAACATGATAATTGCCTTGGATATCGTCATGATGATTCGCTTTTCCATCAATTGCCCAACAGTAATTTGTTTACCCACCGTAAGCTATTTTCTTGAGAGATGCCTCTAGTGAAAACTATGCCCCCGAGGTCTATTTCCTATCATTTATTAAATACAAAATACCTTGTTGCAATTTTTCTTTCTTTATTTTATTTTTTATTTTTCCTAGATCGATTTATCAGAACCTATACAATTTAATCTATCTCAATACCGTTGAGGCATTGACAACCCCTCTTACGCGTTGGGTTGCACATATTTGTTGTGCTGCATCATCCTCTCCTCTTCAGGGAAATACCAACACAGTTACAAGCAATCAGGACCAATTTCAGGCGTCGTTACCGGGGAGACATCATCAACATCTATCAAGTACTAGGCATAAACTCTCATCTCCTTGCAATTACTTTATTTGCCATTTGCCTCTCGTTTTGGTCTCCCACACTTCTAATTTTTTTGCAAAAATACAAAAATGTTTTTTGTTTGTCTTCTTCTTGTTTGCCTCTTTGCTTGCTTTAAATCTATCATCATAAGTGATTTTGGTATGGCAGAAATAGGTGATGGCAGAACTCGTAAATTTGGACGTTCTACTAATCTGGATGCTATAACTTTTGTTTTGGGACAAGGAAATGTTATAGGAAAAGTTTCCATCCAAGAATTCTTTAATTGCATTGGAACTTTGACTTGTGATGATGCTCCTATACTTAAAACAACTAGAACTTACACGGAAGCTATTTCAGCACTAGTTCTTAAACTTGAGAAAAGATTTATTCGTACTCATCCTACCTTGCAAATATTGTTTTATGAGGTACCTATTATAAAGGATCCTAAAATTAAGAAGATAGCTACCCTTGTCCTTATGAATGAGTTTGATTACATAATGCGGGAAGCTAGGGAGATCTTTGATTTTTATGATATGAACCGTGAAAACCTGTAATAGATGAGATCCATTACAATAGTGATTATTTATTAAGACATATGCTTGGCAGTGATCAAATCTTTGATGAAAATCTTAAAAAGGAAGTTCCCATTTTGGATACGATCCAACAAGTTTTCAATGATGTTAATCAAAAATATTCTTGGATTGTTGCCGGTAATCAAAAGGGATATGCAGATGGACAACTGGATAATACTAAAATCTGTATGGATGATGTGCTTCATGTTATATTTGAAAAACCTCCTGACAAAAACACATCCATGAAAAATAAGAAGAAAAATGATAACACTTGAATCTATGGATTATGCCTAGCTAGGGGCATAAAACAATCGCGCTTGTTGGGAGGCAACCCAATGAATAAAATAATTTTTCACTTTTTATTTTTGTTCTTGTGTGTTTACACAGTTATGCTTCTATTATGCTTGTGCTTTTTATGTTTTAATAGTGTTTGTGCCAAGTAATTGTTGGGAACGTAGCATCCAATTTCAAAAAAAATCCTACACTCATGCAAGATCTATCTAGGACATGCATAGCAATGACAGGGGGAGAGTGTGTCTACTTACCCTCGTAGACCGAAAGCAGAAGTACCAAACTTCTTCTCTTTCCGACCGATCAAGCACCGAACGTACGGCACCTCCAAGTTCTGCACACATTCAGCCCGATGACGTCCCTCGAACTCTTGATCCAGCAAAGTGTCGAGGGAGAGTTCCGTCGGCACGACAGCGTGGTGACGGTGATGGTGAAGTGATCGGCGCCGCGCTTCGCCTAAGCACTATGTGAATATGACCGGAGGCGTAAACTGTGGAGAGGGGCGCCGCACACGGCTAACAATGTTTTTTGTGTGTTCTAGGTGCCCCCTCGCCATGTATATAAAGGAGGGAGGGGGAGAGAGGCATCCCTAGGCGCGCCCAAGTAGGAGGAATCCTACTTGGGCGCCTAGTCCAAGTCGGCCTCCCCCCTTTCACTACAAAAAAAAGACACTTCCATGATGATACATGTTTGTCACAGTAGGTCACGTTTTCTGTCATGTATGTACATCCATGACAATTTTATGACAGAATTAAGATAGTCATACCTGTGCTATCATAGAAGTGTTCCATGACATTACCAAAATTATCATCACGGAAGTGTCCACTTCCATGATGAAAAATCGTGGTCATAGAAGTGCTTTCGTTAAGGATGACCGACACGTGGCATCCACCGTAACGGGTCGCCGTTAAGCTACTGGGTCCGGTTTTGGATCCGATAACCCGTTAACAGCCCGGACCAATGAGGATTTTCCACGTGTAAAATTGTCATTGGCCGGAGGAAACACGTGTTGGCTCATCGTTGGGACAGATGTCATCCATTCATTGGACAGGACGCGCCTAGGATACGTCGACACGTGGCACGGCCCAATAAAGGCCCATATAGATTAAAAAGGCCGGCCCAGTCAAAGGCCCGCAATACTTACTCAGGTACTAGTGGGCCAGCCCAATAACAACCTATTTAATAAGGCCCATTTACGGCCCGAAGCTAGATCTGGCCCGTTAATTGTTCGCCGAATATTTGGGCCCAATTACGGCCCAGTGACATTCGGCCTGGTAGAGGCCCGATGTAGACATGGGTCCATTTCAGCCCGGTGTGTCTTTCGGCCTGGTAATGGCCCGTGCTGCTCATGGGCCATATATGGTCCGACGGTACATCCGGCCCACTAACGGCCCGTGATAAAGGTGGCAACAGTTTAGCCCAACGTGACTTTGGGCCTGTTAAAGGCCTGTCATATAATTCGGCTCGTTGATGCCTGTACTAATCTTTCGGCCTCTTAAAGGCCCGTGATATCAGTGGGCCAACTCAGGCCCAAAATATGTTTCGGCCTGGTAATGGCCCATTATATAACTGGGCCAAAAAAGGCCCGGTCTACCTTTCAACCTGCTGAAGGCCCGTCGACGACTAGTCAAAATTGAGGCCCAACATGAATTTCGGCCTGCTAAAGGCCCATGGTTTCTTCTGGGCTGTAACAGGCCACCAGAATATTCAGCCTGTTAAAGGCCCAACGCTACATGGGCCAAACTAAGCGTTGGGTCCACAAAAGGCCCAACTAAAATTTGGGCCGAATATAGGCCAGAGTAAGTTGTGGGACTGGCGCAAAGTGTGAAGGTCCCAATGGCCATTCGGGCCCAAGAAAGATGCAGGCCGGCCCTATTGTGGCCCGCTAAAAACCAGGACCGTTAGAGGCGAATGTTTCGGCCCGGTCGACTACATCAGATTTTTTTCAGATAGCGAATGATGGCAGTAACTAGTAGGAATTAAGAACAAACCTACTCTATACAATAAAGAAATTACGGCATAGTAACTTAGAATAAACCTATACTGTACAATAAAGAATTTATGGTATATTACATCCACTGGGCATCAAAGTTGGCCACCAGTGATCATAAAGCGCAACGAAGAAGCAGATTACAAAAACTGGGCACCATTGCAGCGTACCAAAATAATACTGAACCGAGACCACTTCCAAGACAGTTCAAGAAAGGTTAGCCTTGCGTGGGAACTACTGCGCAAGCTGCTGAGCAAGGCTGTGACACCGGCCTAGCATGGCGGTCATAGCTTCTAGGTGTAGCTGTTTGGCAATGAGGTTCTCATTGGTGTTCTCCGCAATCTTTCTTAGAGATAGGACTTCAAGTCGAAGTTGAGTTGCATAATGCCTTTCTGCTAGAACTTGGGACTGAAGAAGTCGAACTGATTCAGACAGCGAATTCTGTGAGCTTTTCTGACTGCTAGTCTCAAGTAACTTGAACACTACATGAAGACAAGACTTTGGGGTTGTCTCGGTATCTTCAAGATGTTTTGCCTTCTTTGCTGCAATATATGTTGGGTTTGTGTCATAGCCTTCAGCAGACTTGTGCATGCCATCAGGCATATCACCCTGAAACAAGTAGAGACATGACAAGTTTTGCACATGTATAAACAAAGATGATAACTGTGCTGTCGGTTCCATCCAATTTCAAATTAGAAAATAAAGAGTAAGTTCAAAACATAAATAGCATAATTTGGCATTGTTCATAATGCGGGGAGCTTCACCACACTACTGGATTACCATGTCAACATAACAAGCATAGATGAAGGGCAAAGACAATCATTGTATCTATTTTGGTTAATGTGCACGGCATGTTGTTCATATCATCAGCTACATCAGTAAGACAAAATAGGAGATGACAAGGTGCAAAGGTGGGCTGCTTCACCACACACTGGATTATAGATCCACAAATACAAGCATACATATAGGGAGTATTGAGTACTGTGCAGGGTATGAATAAGGAATTTAGTTTTACAAGTAAATTTTGGAACTAACGGTTGTTGCGAACATGCATTTTGATAGAAACAACAAACTAAACAGCAGTAAACGATAGGGAGTATGAGCAAATTAAACAGTAGTTGAGGATAAAGGCTTTAGAAGGACTGACTTACATTAATAGTTAACACCGGCTTTATAATGCCCTTCTCAATGTCAAGGGAAGGATAACTCAGGAATTTCAGCACAGAAGCTTCTTCATAAGCATTGCCTGTACTCTACATTTTGTAGAGAGTAATTATAGATATGATAATACTGGAAGGGATAGAGGACAATGAAGATAAGATGCAGACTGATGCTACATAATCAACTACCAATCCCTGGAATTACAAGCATTACAGGACAAAATGTACTGACAAGAGCAATGGGCTACACTTCTGCACTGGCATTGTCTGTGTATTCAACTTTTTGGTAAGATTAAATATAGATCTGATATTTTTTAGTAAATGGTGGGCGAGGGAGATAAGATGCAGAATGCTACACAATGAACCAATCCCTCTTCCCATAATACAAGAGTGTTTTGAACACTGGTGTACTGTACAAAACGTTCTTATATTATGGGACTGAGGGAGTAGTTGCTAATGTAAGTACAGTGATAGACGACGTTCAGTCCTTACAAGAGGACTGCAGAGCTAAACCTCTTCAAAAGCATTGGGTTGATTCTAAATTTATGTAAGAGTCCATACAGATCTTATAATGTCCACCAACTGGACGATAACGAGGCTAACATGTGCAGTGATGCTACATAATCGAACAGCCATGAAAGTAAGTATGGTCATACAGGGCAAGAGGTACTCACAAGAGCAATGCAGTGTGCAGTATAGTTGCGAGTTTCTGGGGTCCCTTGAGAATGAATGTTCTTCTGCTAACAGTTTTCACAGAAGTGAGACGTTAAGGCAAATGCAGAAATGTAGTTCAAATTGTGATGTGATATCATAAACAGTACCTTACGCTGCAGACGAGACCGATGTGTAAAAAGATTATTCCAGTCACTATCTGATAAATGTATCACTAGAGACTTTACAAAAATTTCGTTTAGAGGCTTGCCATCAAAGTGCGCTTGCCTCAGGTAGGAATGATACTTCATCAATGAGTGCTTGAAAAGTGCAACCAACCCTTGCTCGTCTTGACAATCTAGTTTGGTCCTCGCCTATTTAAAAGAATGAAATCTTGTGTCTTCTGTCAGCAGAAACATATGCAGTAATTACCATGAATAACATTAGTACATTACTTACGTGTAATTTGAGAAGGAATACTGGAAATTTTCCTGTGTCTACGGTATAATCTTTCCATGAAGGAAAGATGCGCACAAAGTTCCTGACAACAATATAGGCTTCATCTTCTAAACTGGGAAGAAATGGAACAGGGGTCCTATTTGCTGCAATTGGGGCTCTCTCTGGTTCGAAAAGGGATTTGGGAACTGGATTTGGTGTACTCTTTGCTGGAATGGGGGTTTTGCAGCGTAGAGCTGGTGCTATGTCAACTGGCATCATCATACTATTTGCTGTAGTTGGGGTCTGCTGAGTTGGGGCATCAAAAATGACCAGTGTAGTAGGGCCAGAGGCTGCTAGAGTTGGGGTGTTTTGTGGGTCAGGTGATATTGCAACTACAACTAATGGGGTATTTGATTTATCAGGTGTCACTACCTTTTCCAAATACTTTGCTCGTGCTCCTCCGCGATCAGCAATCGCCCTATTCCTTTTGAACGTCTGATACATAAGAACAACATTTGAATGGATAAGGATGGTATGATGACAGATGGAATATGTACTGAAAATGGATAGGCAGGGCGTATTCACATACACGATGTATAAACTAAGCTAATGGCAGTGCAACAAAGTAGAAACAATGCAAAGCATCAGTTGCAAGATATGTGCGACCAATATAACCTTGGAAAGTTAGAGCAAGCGTGGAGAGCGTTTGGATTCCATTAGGGAGCTACATTGACTCCTCCACTAGGGAGTCTACCTCTGACTCCTCCACTAGGGAGCTACATTGACTTAGGTCTCCCTTTAGCTCAGAATCGCTGTTAGGTGGAGAGTGTTTGGATTGCATTGCATCCAGACTTGATTTCAGTCCCTTAATGCCAAGTTTGACAGCCTTGGCATTGTTCTGCTTTATTCTTTTCATGCGCGCAAGCTCATAATCATTATGAAGCTGTTCAGAATCTGAGATTCATGAAAACATAAAAAGTAGTCAGATTATCTATGGAATGCATTGCGGATTCAACTCGAAGAGTGTCTCCCTGTAAACCCCTGCATATGCAAAGTTCACCCCCAACCGTGCTGACCAGATCACACACAGAAATACAAACCTTTTATGTCTCTATAACAGGCAGACACACATTTCAAAACTGAAGTAGGAACATTAGAATCATATAAAATTCATATTTGAACAAATAAACTAAGGAATTATCAGTGGCATAATGTTTAGCTTCAACGGTGGAGTGCTGGTAGTGCGACACAAAGCAAGTAGGCGTATTGTATTCCATGTAAAAGATCGTAGTCTATGTAAAAGCTGGAAATGACACTTTCTTTCTATACAATGCAGTGCTCGTTACCCACACATGATGGAAGAGATCACATAGAGAAATACTATTCACTCATGTCCACGGTTCCAGTATTTTGAAATAGGGTGGTCCACCCTAAAAGAATATTGACAACAAATATGACAAGGCAAGCATAGATGTAGTGAATCAATCATTTACTTGTGAGATTACTAGGACAGGTATGCAGAATTGTAACTGCAGTGAGAGACCGTCCAAAATTTGAATCAAGAAGTTTGTCTAGCACTTATTGTTTGCAACGAATCGACGTGAATAATTTGATATCATATCAAATGGGTAAGAAAGACAAGTAAAATTGTCAATAAACCTGGCCTGCAGTAGTAATCTGGGTGAATGTCACTACGATCAACAATCCAAAATGACTAGTGTATGTTCCTAGGGCCAGAATTTTGAAACCCTGTGAACTTTACAGGTACTAAAGATTACTAAAATACATCTGAACCATTAAGTATAGGTAGCACTCAGCACACAACAAACCCTAATGACAGTCCTGCCTAATGAGTAATGAATCAATTATAAAATGGGTGATGAGGAGTGGCTGCTGAGTGTTGAGGACGTATCTCAGGATAAATTGGGTTGGCTTAGTGGGTGCTGCATGCCTGAGCCCTGAATGGACTGGGAAGGTAGGCACGGCGGCGCGCCCGGGCCACGGTGACGCTGTTGGGCGAGTGGCTCCTGACCTCCTGTTAGTCCGGCGTCTCCTCCTAGAGTCATGCTGTCCGGGGACGGCAAGTCGCCAACGAGGCAGGCGGTTGGGGGCGAGTAGAGATCGGAAGCGCGCAGCAGAACAGAGGGGAATCGGGGCCTGGGCCGACCCAAAATACCTGGGTGGGCCGCGGCACACCGTGGGCACCCTGTAGAGATACACACCCGAGCAGCGAACATGCGACAGTAGACGGGTGCATCGGCGAATAAGTCCCGTTGTGGCGGAAGAGAAGGTCGTGTGAACGGCCCCAGCAAAGAGGACGACGGCGTCGATGAAGCGAGAGGACGCGATGCAAGGCTCTTGGTCCGTCGCCGTGGATGAGAAACGTCCATCTCTAGCAGTGCGCGACGCGATCTTGGTAGACGCTCCGGCATGGTGGAGGATGGTGGCGATGGATGGGGTGGAGGACGGCGGCGATGGATGGGGTGGAGGACGGGGGCGGTGGATGGGGTGGCGAACGGAGGAGGCTGGTGTGGGGATGGTGTTCTAGCGCGGACGGTGTATGAATGGGAAAATGGAGGGAGAGGTACGGGGAACCATGTTTTTGGGATGCGCCTATCTGAAATATGGGAAAGATACGAACTTAGCCCCCGTTTCAAATTTGGACGTCTTGTCGGTTGGGGATAGGACGGTAATCTCACATCTCGCAAATATTTGCCCAGAGCGATTTCGGGCGAGGAGAGGGTGTTTTGGCGCCCATGGTTGGCGCCCACAGTGTATGAACGGGGCTGACAGGTAGGGTGCTTGTGTCACTTCTGAGTGAAGTTACAAACCTGCCCCTATTTAAAATATTTGCCTACATCGATTTCGGCCGAGTCAAGTTTTTTTGCCGCCCACCGTGTATGAATGGGGAAATGGAGGGAGAAACAGAGGTCATTCGGATGAGCTTGAATCAAATGTGTTTTGCCACCCATGTAGGGCGCCCACCGTGTCAGAATGGGCTCAGAGGCAGTCGTGTCACGTCTAATTGAAGTTACTAACCTACCCCTGTGGAAATCGGGCCGATGGATTGTCCGTGTAAGGGGTAGACAATAATTTCTATCTCCAAAACACTTGGCTTCGGGCAGCCGACGTGGGAGTGGACATTTTGCCGCTTCTTTTGAATTTTGGGACAATAAGCATCCACCTTTACCCTGGCAACTAAATTCGAATCCATTTTGTATTCCTATACGAATCTTTATAAATCATTCTATGTGATTTTGAAGACGTGTATTCTATGATTTACATATGCCGAGTCAATCAACCAAGAATGTACAAAACTAACAGACATATAAACACTTATAGAGTATATGGATCAATAATATCAACTAACATACATAAGCCATGCCGATGTACTTTTTTTTGCTAGAAGAGCATCCTTTTTTTAGCGAAGCTAGTACAGCATCTTAGCCCTTTCCGATGTGAGCCACTTATGGTCCATCTATACTAATATTATTGCTGAATGCACATTCAGCCCGATTGGCATATTTGTAGGTCTGGCACAACAATCAAAATGAAATGTCTCCGAGTCTTATCAATTCATACAGACTTGTGCTCAAATAAAATTACAAACCAAAAACCAAAAAACAATTATTACATGATCTCTAAAACAAATGGTTTGATAGATTACGTGAACAAACAACACAAAGGTTATTCAACGATGAAAAGAACATTTCACCTATGATTTACCAAGTGGGAATTTAACTTCCTTTTTTCCTTTAGGACCTTAAGAATGCGGTCAGTCTCAGCTTGCTTCGTTTTGAAATCCACCAAATATTTAATGGTTGTCTTGAGTACTGCTTGTGATTGTGTTGTTTGCTTCCTCAACATGTCAACTTCATCTCTAAGTGCAGAAGAAGAATCTCTTTCTACCACTAGTTTAGCCTCTAGAGCTTCAGCAGTTGGCAATTCATGATACACGATTGGGCCGATGCCACTGCTGTGGGATGATACAACATCCATGGGGACATCGCTCTTTGATCTTGGGCTAACTTGTTTTGCCATTAAAGTTCTGATTGGATTCCGAAAAGTTGAAGTTAGCAAAACATCTAAACTGGGAGTTATAACAGCAATCCAGTTAAACTAACAAGGAAATAAAGAGTTTCAATTGGATGCTGAAAAGTAGTTATTAACATCATTGTAACCGGTTGTTGCAGCAGCAAAGCAGTTAAACAAACAAGTTTTACAAAAGGTACATGTTGTGGCATTGGAGTTCCTCTTGGATCCTGAAAAGTTGAGTAGCCAGTAACGTGATTAGAGCAACCGGTTGCAGCAACAAAGCAGTTAAACAAACATGTTTTGCAAAAGGAACCTGTTGTGGCATTGGAGTTTCTCTTGGATCCTGAAAAGTTAAGTAGTCAGTAATTTGATTAGAGCAACAAGTTACAACAGCAAACCTGTTACACAAATATAATTTTGAAAATGTACCTGCTGTGCAATTGGACTTCCAATTGGATTCTGAAAACTTGAAGTTGGTAAGATGATTACAGCAGCAAACCAGGTAAACAAGGAAGTTTCTGAAAACATACCTGTTGTGCCAACGTAGTTTCAGTTGGATCCTGCAAACTTGAATGTTAGGAATCAATAAATAAAGTTTGGCAAGAGCCATAAGAAACTAACATCAAACTAGTAAAACTAACCAGTTTTGGCAACGTATTTAATTACACATGAACTAGTAAAACTAACAAGTTCTTGGCAAAATATTAAAGTAACAAGTCGGTACCGTTTACCAGCAACACACACATCTGTAAATTACTTTGATGTAAGCAAAATGATTCCAAAACAGATATAAGTAAAAAAGACGGTGTCCCTCATATAAACCTGGCAGTTGTCTATCTATGAACATGCAAACATTACTAGTGCTACAAGTGATAACAGCAAACCATTTAAACAAACAGGGTATCAGAAAATAAATTGCACATGAATTCTGTTGCACCCTAGAAGTACATATGACCAGCTATCTACGTGCTGAAGTAGATATTTAAGTTCAGGCAAACAGGTAATTCTTAACAGTAAGTATCAAACACATAGATAGGCACAATCTATAATAGGATTAACAGGCTATGGCATTATGTAATGAGTAACAAACTAAATTAATCCAAGCAACGTAATTGAACAATTTTGCAATAAGTGGCTAAGTAAAATTCTGAGAAGCAGGTAACTGAACTTACGCTAGCTCTTTGTACAGGCACACTCCAACTTCTTTTTTGCTTACAAGGTTCTACGAAGGAGTCCATGGCATCAATTGCTTGGATACGCAGTCCCAATACTTCTTTCTTTCCACACTGCATTGGTAAGTCGAATGGTTAATCTGGTAAGATGGTGTGTCCTTGATATGTTATATGAGGACGTGTAGTCAGACTAGTTGTAGCCACACACATGACACTGGCTTTTACTATATATTTCATGCGATTACATTTGGCATATCGAGATCAAAGCAATCTACAATAGGATGAAAGACTGGCATCCTTCACATTATTGGCGAACTCAGTTCATAGAAACAAGCAATTCAACTATTCTGTGGGTAAATCAAAAGCGCCACTGGAATATTTTTCACTACCCCAATCATACATGCAAAAAGGGGCGACGCCACCGTAGGGGATGGTATGGGCGGCCGCCTCAGGTGGCTGGAAAGTGTGCACCTAGTTTGAGTCATCTAGGTTGGCCCAGGCTAGTTATGTTCGTCCCAACGCACGACCAGGCAATGTAAAAAATGAAGAAAAACGTTTCATTTTGGATGGGCCAATAACCTAAGTGGAAGGCAGGCCCTATAGCAGGCTCGTGGCCCAAACGAGCGCCTCCCATATCAATCGACAGCATGAAAAATCCCAATTCGTTCCCTCCAGCCTCCAGTCTGGCTCGCTCCTAACCTAGCCGCCGATGGACAGAGCAACACAACACTTCCTCGTGCCCTCGTTGGAGGGCGGTCGCCAGGCTTCAAGTGAATGGAAGGACAAGAAGATGAAGATCCAGCCCTGGGTGTAGCCTGCATGGGAGGCAGCAGCGACATCACGGGCATGGCATCGTGCTTGCGCAAACGGATAGTCGCAGCTTGCAAGAGCAGCATGCGCAAGGAGCAGGTACATCACATCCCTGATTATATCTAATTAAACTGTTCAATTTCTGGCCAATAGTTAAACATGACGGTGTTGTGAAACTGCTTGTATGTACGGAGTCTATGAGAAAATGAAACCAATTTCTGCTTATTTTATAACTCCCCCAATCAATACTGAGCAGATTGAATCTGACGTATCTAATCAAGTTTCCGGTGCAAACATACAAGCTCATGTTGTTCTTGAGCCTGAAGTGTCTAATGAACAGACTGCTAATGAAAGCTTTGATGCAAACATTTTACATGCTCCTAGTGATGAACATATAGTGTCTAATGAGGGGTCTAATGCAAGCATTTTGCAAGCTCCCATTGAAGGATTTAGTGTCTAATGATGATCTGCTATGTTGAGAGAGACATAGATATTTGCAGGCATTGATCATAACAATTTATAGTGCATTTTCATGGCTTCAGGAAACGTCGAGGCCATCTACCAAAAAGTCCCCGTATTATGACAACATAGCATAAATACTTTTTCCAATCTGTTGTTTGAAACTATTGGCATACTTGTGCAGGATAGATATATTGATATGCAGTTTGTGCACTGGTTATAGGTGCAATTACACTTCGATATTTTCAGCCAGAGAATGAATAGTTCAAGCAGATACAGACCATGTTAGTAGTCCTTGTACACCATGTTGCATTTTGTGTTTTTTGGTGCTTGCATCATTTAGTGTTTTATAATCTGAACTACTTTGGATCATTAGTTGGTTTTCAAAGTGCATGTAGCTTCACATTTCTCAAGTTATGTTGATTTCCGGAGTGCAAGTGCCTTTCCTATTTTTCAAGTTAAATGTTCGCCCCTGGTAACTTGAATTCGTGGATCCGCCACTGCACACAAATCATACACGCAGGCCAGTACGAATTAAATGAAATGCAGGGACTTATGCTAGCTCGTTGTACAGGCTCACTGTAGCTCTTCTTGCGCTTGGGATGTTCCATGTACAAGTCCATGTTACCACTTGCTTGGATGTGCAGGCCTTGTACTCCTTACATCCCCCTCTGCATTTTTGACACGACGAATGGTTGATCAAATAAGAGGAATCGACCTTGCTGTTGTACTGGAGGACAGATACTTACAAGGTTAGATGGGTGTGCAGGATGTGTACCAGATCCCGTAGTGTCGTCATGCTTCGCTAAAAAATGGTTTTTCTTGTTTCAGATGATATCTCCAGAAGAAACAAGAGTTAAAGTCAGAGTTGCATAGGCGTGTAAGCTAAGAGAGTAGTGAAAGGATATCCAAACATCATCGGAACAGTGCACAAGGGAGTGATGTGTGGATACCTAGTTCGGGCCGGCGTTTGGGCATGCTCGCCTAGATTGAGTGCGGGTCACTTCAGAGCCATTGACGGTGATGCGCTGGCGTTGGATGGCCGCAGACGGATGCAGATCTAGAGTGCCAGCGGAGCGCTACGATGCGGTGGAAGAGGCCGTTGGTGAAGCCCCAAC